>NC_140341.1:2708800-2907976 GCF_963514085.1 Chelon labrosus
CCAACCCTCCAGATTTAACAGTCAGCAGAGGGAGAGGTGACCTACAGTGCCCCCCGTGGCGATGGCCATGTCCCTCAGCTGGGTTCTTCCTGTTGTCTCCAAAACCTGGAGCTTTAACGGCCACGACCTGAAGACCAACCTTCAGCCTGGAGGAGGAGGAGAGAGGAGAGGAGCGTTAATGGAGGAGGAGGAGAGGGAGAGAGGAGCGTTAATGGAGGAGGAGAGGGAGGTTAGAGAGAGAGAGAGAGGAGCTTAATGGAGGAGGAGGAGGAGGAGGAGAGAGAGAGAGACCAGCGTTAGAGGAGGAGGAGAGAGAGGGAGGTTAGAGAGAGAGAGGAGCGTTAATGGAGGAGGAGGAGGAGGAGGAGGAGGAGGAGGAGAGAGAGGAGCGTTAATGGAGGAGGAGGAGGAGGAGAGAGAGAGAGACCAGCGTTAGAGGAGGAGGAGGAGAGGGAGGTTAGAGAGAGACCGACCAGCGTTAGTGACTGACAGGAGGAGGAGGGGGCAGAGAGGGGGGAAGAGGAGGAGGGGAAAGAGGGGGAGGAGCGGGGGAGAGAGAGAGAGGGGGGGGGGAGGGAAGGAGGAGGAGAGGGGAGAGAGAATAGGAAGGAATAGGAGGAAGAGGGAGAGGAGGAGGAGAGAGACAGATGGGGGGAGAAGGAGGAGGAAGATGAGAAAGGGGGAAGAGGAGGAGAAGGGCAAATATAAGAGGAGAGGGGAGGAACAGGAGAAATACAATGAGGAGGGAGGAGAGATCCCCAAGGAGGAGAAGGAGATGCCAGGAGGAATGGGAGGCATGGGGAGAAGGAAGAGGAAAGAGGAGAGGAGGAAGGTGAAAAAGAAGGAAGAGAGAAGGAGCACGAAGACAAGAGAAAGGAGGAGAAGCAAGAGGAAGAAAAGGATGAAGAAGAGACGGAGGATGAGGAAGAAGAGGGGACAAGAATAAGGTGAAGGAGGAAGAGAGGAGAAGATGAGAAACAGGAGAGGTTGGAACAGGAGGAATACAAGGAGGGGGAGGAGAGATGGAGGAGAGGGAGAAGAGAGGGAAGTGAAGGAGGAAGAAAAGGAACATGAAGACGAGAGAAATGAGGAGGAGGAGGAAGAGGGGACAAGAGTAAGGTGAAGGAGGAAGGAGAGGGAGGAGGAGAAGAAGGAAGGAGAGGGAGGAGAAGGAGGAGGAGGAACTTCAACGACTCCTTCTAACTAAAGTCTGAGTCTTTCATCTTCAGTTCCTTTAACGAACCTGTTGAGAACCAAAGTGCTCAGAGCTTCTCCGTCCACGTCCTCGGCTACGATGACCAGAGGTTTACGGTGCTGGTTGGCGATTTCTAGAGCGGGAACGATGCTCTGGACGCTGGAGATCTTCTTCTCACTCAGCAGCAGGTAGGCGTCCTGGAACTCACACTTCTGACCTGAAAACACATCCAGGCCTTTAACAGCAAGACACCTGAACCCTGGTGGACACGGCTGCTAAACGCTACTGACTGGAGAGTCTGGATCAAAACACCTGATTTATGTAACCAGGTTTCTGACTATTATTATTCTGACAGGTGGTTACCTTTGGCAGTGTTGATGAAATACGGGGAGATGTAGCCACGGTCGAACTTCATCCCCTCAATGATCTCCAGCTCGTCGTTCAGAGTCTTCCCGTCCTGAAACATGAAATTAAAAACATTCATTTACCTGATTTTAACTGAATTAACTCGTTAATCTGAGCAGCGTCGCGTCAACCTACCTTGACGGTGATGACTCCCTTGCGGCCGACTTTCTTCATGGCGTTGGAGATGATGGTACCGATCTCCACGTCTCCGTTGGCCGAGATCGTAGCGACCTTAACATAAATAAATAAAAAACAGCGGCGTTATCAAACGTGCGACCGCTAGGGGGCAGCAGAACCAAGCGGACGGCGTTCTCATACCTGTGCGATCTCCTCGGGGGTCGTGACGGGCTTTGAGAGCTTCTTCAGCTCGTTGATGACGGTTTCCCACCGCCGTCATGACGCCGCGGCGGATCTCCACGGGGTTGGCGCCTTTGCTGATGGTGTCGAAGCCCTCCTTGGCGATGGCGCGGGCCAGCACGGTGGCGGTGGTGGTGCCGTCGCCGGCCTCCTCGTTGGTGTTGTTGGCCACGTCCTGCACCAGCTTAGCGCCGATGTTCTTGTACCTGTCCTTCAGGTCGATGCTCTTCGCCACCGTCACGCCGTCCTTGGTGACCTTCGGGCTGCCCCAGCTCTGCTCGATGATGACGGTCCGACCCTGAGAGGAGGCAGGACGGTGAGACGAGGGCTCTGCTTTATTGGTAAGGGCTGGGGCTTTTATTTTGACAGCTAGCAAAGCTGCTATATTAGCATAAAACTGGCTAGTGTGGAAGTGTGACGGTGTTATAGATTGTTTACATAAAGTAGAAGTGGTGTTTCTATTGTTCCTGCCTCTACCTTGGTGTTATGACGGTGTACCTAATGAACTGGACACTGAGCGTGCTGTCAGCCTGGTGTTACCTTTGGGCCCATGGTGACGGCCACGGCGTCGGCCAGCAGGTCCACCCCCTGCAGCATGAGGGCCCGAGCGTCGGCCCCAAACTTGACGTCCTTGGCGTAGGCCCTGGTGAGGTGAGGGGCCAGCGCCCGGCACACGGGCCTCACCTGCTTCATGACTGCTGGTAAACGAAACATGTCTGTGGGAGGAAAACACGCGGGACACGTCTGAGAAAACTATGAACGTTTATAGAAAATAAATGTAAATAAATAAATACAAACATAAACATATATTATGTGTTAACAGCGCCTCTAGTGGTCACTGGTGGTATGACACGAACGTTTAAATATCAACAGAGCTTCGTTAAACTATCACGACGTGCATCTCTTAAATATTAGACAATTATTTCTAAAACAGAATGAAGAGTTGAGTTAATGATTTAATGACCCAGATCCTTTAAGATGTTCTACTTTAGTCACACAGTTGTTTTCAGTAGTGTCTGTAAATGTGTGTATATATATACGAGCTACACCCCTATAAATTTACAATTCAAGTTTACAGTCTATATTTTATATTATTTTTCTCAGTTTTACATTTACACTTATATTGTTCACCTTGTGTGTTATGTGTAATTAGTACTGTAGTACTTTTTTACTACTGGCTGCAGGTACAAAAATACGTTTCACTGTGCATTGTACTATGTATAACTGTGCATCTATCCATCACTAACAGAATAACCTCACATTCAAGAAGCTGCATCCTAAGATTATTTATCATTTTAGCTTCTACTTGTTGACGCTGCTACTTTTATTGAAGTATTTCTTCGACTAAACCTTAAAATAAATATAAAAAGCAAACTTTCCTTCTTAATTAATGTAGCATAACGTATGGTGGTTAATGTTATAATCTTATTAAGGCGACTAGTGGGTTATCTGTTAAGAGAAGCAGACTTGGGACTGAACCCCCCCCCCCCCCACACACACACACTGAAGGCTGGAGTGCCCTTGAGCAAGTCACCCTAACCCCAGAAACTGCTCCATTTGTTGACCTTGTGTGTGTTAATTTAACTGGAGAACAAATACCCAACTATGGGATCAAAGAAGGGACACAACCTTTCATTTTAATTTCCTTTTTACCTGAAACATAACTATGAGAACAAAATTATACTTCACCCATGTACATGACAGGCAGTGGAGCTTTTTCACATTAATTTATGAACTGACTGGTTTAATAATGACTAGTATTCCTGATGGCATTGATCCTGACTGGGTTTAAAAGCTGTTCCACCCCCTCACTCCACTTCCTGGTCCCCCCCACGTGTGCGTCTCAGGTCACGCGTCACAAGGTCATATTGTAAAAGCATGTGCGGGAACAGCCTCTCCATCTCACACACTGACACCACCACCACCAGCACCACCACCCTGCTGTGTCCATGTCCCACCAGGAACAATCAGTCCACTAACTGCAGGGACGCTGCTGCTAATTAGACTCCCCCTGCTGTCCCAGTCAGTTTGTCCTAAATGTAGTTATAATCGGTCAAATCACGAGACACAAACACTCATAAATAAGTTAAATTGTTATAAACTTAAATGATTAAATGTTTGCAAAGAGAACTGTGCAGCTATTTAAAACGTGTCGTGACATTTTTAACAGGCATGTCCTTGCAGGCAGGGAGAAAATCTGTCAGCTAGGCTCTGTTAAATTAAAGCTACCTCCTAGCTAGCTAACAGCGGGTTTAAAATAAGACAAGAAGCTGACATTAGAGACAAATAAACAGCCTGTGATATTAGCTTTACATGTTTGGAATAAAATGCGAAGGATTACCTGTGAGGTAAACGCCTGTAGCTTGTACAAGGTCTGCAAGACGGAATGATATAACGACTGGATGAGAGGACAGTCGTGTGGCGCCTGCGGAGAAGGTACTGCACATGGCCTATCACATCCGGGTATTTTACCGGCTCGCCCCGGAATCTGGATACACCAAAACAATACACTCAAATACGCGATTTTTTCATTTAAAACAACAGTTACAGTCTAACAATTTAAACGTATCTTATATTTAATATATTAACGTAATTAATATCCCCCTCTTGATTTGTTATGATAGATTTGTTTGAGACTATTATCAGTGATGCTCGTTCCGGGGCAGACGCTTCCAGAATTTTCTCGAGCGCCATTGGAGGAAAAAAATAGAGGTCAAAGTTGACGTTGTGCAATATTGCTTCATCTCGTAACGATTAAATAAGAGAAAAATAATCAAAACTAATGTTTAAATCCACCCGTTTATATTTTTGATTTACTAAATTAACGTGTTTACGTACAAAGCGCCGTTTTGCCGTTAGCATTGCGCGTGCTAGAACTTTCTTTAGGGACCGTCAAGTTCAGGGCATGTAGTGCGCATGCGCTTTCTGGATATTTCCTCACGTGGAGACGGTCCCCTTCAGTGTGTCAGATCCACGCTCACAGAGGAAGCTCCCACGCCGGCTCTCTCACTGCTCACGTACAGAAATGGTAAGATTCTCCATGCACAATTAATACAGTTTAATTTTTAATAATAAGAGAACAAAGACAGGCTTCGTTTTAAATAACGCAACGGTTTTTTTTTGTGTGTTTTAATTTCTGCCCACCCGTGGCTAAGTTAGCAGCTAACGTTGAGGTAGCTAACGTGAACATCCGTGGACAAGGTCAATCTGCAGGGGAGCCGAGAGAGAAGGGGGACACACACACTTATACACAACCAATAAAACTAAAAGATAGAGATTTAATCTACCGCTAAACATGCATGTGTAGCTACAAGCTAACTGTTAGCTCATGCTGTTTTACTGCTCTTTTGTGTTAGCCCTCCACCGGCTTACATCACTGTGAGGGCAGCCAGCAGCCGGTGTGGCTCTGGTGTCTTGCTCAAGGACACAGGGCAGGACGGAGGATCGAACCTGCAACCATGTGATGTGTAGCTGCTGAGCTGCTGCCAGCTCCACGATCCCTGCATGCTGACACATAAAACACACTGGCATCAGGAATGTAGTGAGGTTAAAATAGAACAGAGGATTGTGCTTTCTATATTTATATCAAAACACAGTGGAAGAAACACTTGGATGAAAGTAGCAGCATCACAGAGAAGAAATATTCTCCTACAAGTAAAAACCACTGGAGCAAATGTCTCCTTTAATATGTAATCATTATGCAGAACGGCACATCTCTGAGTAATATATATTATTGGTGGATTATAACGAATAAAAGTTTAACTTTGTTGTTGCAGCTGGAAAACTAAAGCTGTAAAATAAATAATCTTACAGTTTCCTAGTGTTTTAAAAGTAAATGATGACCAAAATATCACAAGATGCACAAGAACTTCTAATTTAAACTGTATTTAGATGCAAGATAAATGTGGGAAAAGCTTTAAAAGTTTAATTTAAAATGACTTTTTGGTCGTAATATTTTAAACTCCAGCCGTAAACTACACTCCTGGCTCAGACTTTCCTTGTGTGTTATCTTTTAATAGTGGAAACCTTGAGGATGTTTGATCAAGGCTGCTTCATATTATTTTTTTGGAGGGGGTGTTTCATCAGGGAGGTGAGGAGTCCTTGTCCCTCCTCAGCCCCTCCCCCCCCCCCCCCCTCCTCCTCTCCCTCCCCCCCCAGTCATCAAACTGGGACCACTCATAACCTTCAGCCAAGGTCACTCATTCATCTGCCGTTATCAGTCTCGGCTGACGTGTCCCTCCCTCGTGACCTCCGACATTCCCTGAAATCTTTGTGAATCAGTTACTGCAGAACTCAAGTCATTTGTCAGAGGCGACCTCCTCCCTCCCTGTCTTTAACTCCTCCAACAGATCAGCTGCTATTTAACCAGAAGAGTTTTGTCTCAATCATGTTTCAGCTGAACCTTGTGCCGTGTTTGAAAGATTCACTAAATGAACAACAACAACCCACCATGTGACATTATTTACTCATTTCCTCTCTGCAGGCCTTCAGAAAATTCCTCCCACTGTTCGACCGGGTGCTGGTGGAGCGCCTCATGGCCGAGACGGTAACGAAGGGGGGCATCATGCTGCCGGAGAAGTCTCAGGGCAAAGTGCTGCAGGCCACAGTGGTGGCAGTGGGACCTGGCTCCGTCAACCAGGTAATAATTTATAACCGTCATCAAACTAATCAGTGTCACAAATACCAGAAACGTAGTAGCACCAGTGTCACTAAAAAAACGTTAACACATGAACACGGTGATGATGGCGGAACAACTTCTACCCACAACATTAGCTCTAATATTAGTTTACACGGTAACGAGAACAGGACAGTGTTAGTCTAAACAAATGCTAGCTGCTACGTTAGCTTAAACCAGATAACGTTAGCTGCTAAGTTACATCACAAGGTAATGTTAGTTATTACATAAGTACTGTTCTCCTTGGCGTTATGCTAAGTTAACAAAACTAGATGTTTCCTGTCTAAACTCATATAGCAGCTACCATTAGCCAGCCCATTAGCCTTAACAAGCTAACATAATTTCCAAAGACGAAACTGTTTTCTTCTCTACTAAACATGAGGATGCATTTTTATTTTCTTATGTGATTTTTATTTTTGCAGAAAGGACACGTTCAGCCGATGAGCGTCAAGATTGGTGAGAAAGTTCTTCTACCAGAGTACGGAGGCACTAAAGTTGTTCTGGACGATAAGGTGAAGCAGCAGTTTAATCTGTAACAACGCTTTCTTCCTTCGTTTTCTTTTCTTTGTTTTAATTTCTTCTTCTTTTTCTTCCTCCAGGACTACTTCCTGTTCCGTGATGGAGATATCCTCGGCAAATACGTTGAATGAGACATCTGTCATTATTCTTTTTTTTTTTGCCCGTGTAAAGTCCTGTCATCTGTGGAGAGGAGAAATTAAAGTCTAGTCGTGTCTGTTTTTCTTTTTTATGTTATTGCAAATTGTAAATAATTCATAACACATTTTGTTACAATAATAAAGGTGAGCTCTTAATCGTTGTCATGACTTCAGTCTGTAGTGGATTCTTTCTTTGAGCTGTTTGTTGTTTATGTTTCAAGTTAAATCTGAAGGTTTAGCAAAGATAATCTGATCTTAATGTTTCTTATTTATGTCTGACACCAGCAAATACGTCTTTAATATGTTCCGTAATAAACTGATCAGCCTCTACACTGTTCCACCGGTACGTCCTTTGACCTGATGAAAGTGGATCCTGTAGGTTTGGATCTCTGGATCTAGATGTTTCTGGTGTGTCGCTGTAGATGTTTGATCTCATGTGGGGAGTTTAAAGGTCGGATCAAAGCTCGATGTGTTCCTGAGCAGTTTAACGTTTAGTAATTGGTACGTGTCAAAGTAATATGTGAATTTCTGACGTTTTTGAAAGCAGACATTTAAACTTCTAGAAGAAGAAAAGCAGTACTGGTTTAATGGGATATTTAATGGACCTATAATGTAGTTATTGTAGCTAATTATTATGTTGTTTTGGTAACTAGAAGATAGTGAAGCATGTTTACAATGAAAGACCTCCACACTCGTGTTTATTGACCTCTCATGTTAAAGTCCTGGCTTGAAACTTGAAATGATTAGTTGATTAATCAGTTGGTCACCATTCTAATATAACAGTCCTGACTTGTTAACATTGACTTGTCGACTTTAACTGAGCATTAGATCAGTCATGAAGGAGGGTTTAGATTAGAATGCATTCACTAGTGTACCTAATGAACTGGCCACCAACTGAAGTTCTCTTCTGATGGAATAATATGACTTTTTTTTAGTTAATTACAAAGAAAAGATGGAGGACCTGATGTGTTAACATTTAAATAAAGACTGTGACATCAGTGTGTCTTGTTTAAATAATTACTAACACATAGTTGTGTTTCTAGCCAGTTATAATGTTGATGTGAAATATTAATAAAAGCTTTTCTTGACTTCTGATGAGCCACTAGTTAAATACATAGATGTTTCTGTCTCTGTGTGGTCGCTTTGTGTCTTTAAATCCTCAGTTTTGTGTTGTTGTTGTTGTGTGTCTGTAGCTGGTGTGTAGTTCAGGTGTAGCTCGGAGCCTTGAACTTTGGCCCCTGGGTTTGTATCCGGATCAACAATCCATTCATATTTTTTAAACTTTAGTAATTAATATTTATTATTTGTGACTAAATCTGTTAATTTCACCTTATTAACAATTTATAAATTTACATAAAGCGGTAATAGTCGTAAAAAGTTTACGTCTCCGTGTCGGATCAACTACAACCACCGCGGCTGACGAACATCCGGGTATTCTGTCGAGATGGTCATGGCGGAGGGTACTGCAGTTCTCAGGAGGAATCGGCCTGGAACCAAGGCTAAGGTGCGTTTCCCCCCACCGGTATCACTCTTACACCCCACCAGAACACCCCCACGGGTGGGTAAAGCTGTCCTCGAGTGGACACGCAGTTTTACAGCTCGGATTTTGTCGAGAATTCGGTCGTAGACGGTGTAAAGGAAGGGCCTGACCTGGAAGTAGCCACCTAGCTAACCTTAGCTGCTGCTCCGCTGAGCTAACCGTTAATGAGTTTTAGTGATTCTTTTTGCAAAAATTCAAGTACACACGAGGAATTAAATAATTATAAGGCGAATCCGGTGAATTGTGTTTATATAAGATCTCTAAGATAAGTAGAAAATGCTCGTTGGCTTTGCAGGAAGTAGTCGCATTCCATTTTACGTTATCTAGCTAACGAGCTAGCTTTGTATCTAAGAGTAAAAAAAAAACTCTTAACTGTCACATATTCTCTTTTATAAAACTTTTCATATCACCAGATTTCACCGGTTTTTAGTTAGTGGCCTCATACTAGTTCACTCCATTCATTTAAAGTGTCATGCTGTGATTTAAAGCTACGAGGGTTTGACTCATTATTGTTACTTAACGTCAGCTGACAGCTAGCTTCGGTTAGCTCATGCTACAGCTTAGTTCTGGCTAAAAATGTCTTCTCTGTGTGTGTGTGTGTGTGTGTGTGTGCGTGTGCGTGTGCGTGTGTGTGTGTGTGTGCAGGATTTCTACAACTGGCCGGATGAATCATTTGAGGAGATGGACAGCACCCTGGCTGTCCAACAGGTGTGTGGTCTCCACCCATTTTTAGATCGAGCACACGGTGTTGTTGTGTCACTGAGTGGAGCTCAGAGCTGTGTGGACTCCATTAAACCTCATAAATGATGACTAATGCACTGATTTGAATTATTCCAGTTAAATAAACAGGACTCCAGACTGACTTTGTTGTACTCGGAGCACTGAGGCGGAGTAGAGAACATTTTAGGAGCGCACAACTATTCACATTTACCATTTGTAACTGTATTACTGACAGATCCTTTGGTAATAAAGGGATATGTTCATTAGCTTTACCGTCGTGACGGAACAAGAGCCACAGTTTAACAAATGTATGTTAACAAATAGATGAGTATACTGCTGCTCAGATTAACTAGTGTCACGTTTAAACTGTACAGCGTCTGTTTCTTTAGCGTTTAGTTACCACCAATTACACCTTAAAACCCAAAATGTTGGGGTTTATATTAGAGTTACACCCTGATTTGACTGACTTCCTGTGGACTCTTTCACAATAAAGCCGCCTCAGATTAACCGTAACTGTCCTTTAAAGGCAGGACGATGTCGTATTTAGGTGATTATATTATCTTATCTTGTGTTGCCTTCATGGTGCACCGGTGATCCACCCAGCTCTGGAGTAGATGAAGATGGACGCGGCGTCCCGAGTGTCTGTGCTAACCTTGGGTTCTGTTTCAGTACATTCAGCAGAACATCCGGTCGGATTGCTCCAACATTGACAAAATCCTGGAGCCTCCGGAAGGTCAGGATGAGGGTGTGTGGAAGTACGAGCACCTCAGGTAAGAAAAACAAAACTAACTGATGACTGTTTTCTCTTGAAGTTCTTGGCCTTTAACTGACGGTTATTACAGGAGAAAGACAGGAAGTAATCAGGTCAGAGACACACCTTGATGACTTGTTTCCCTGGGGCGTGAACAACAGCTGTATGAAGGAAATTCTTATGGATTCTATAATGTGCACAACGGTAGAACGTGACGATGTCCAAAGGTTGAACTGTGTCCTGTAGTGGAATCAGTATTGTTGACATGATAATTGTATGTTTTTTGTTGGGAGATGTTTCTCTGTTAGTGAAAATTCAGATGGATTGTTGAAGATGTTCAAGTCTGTAGTATCATAGACTCTCAGAGTCACGTTCGAGACACAGTTAAAACATAAAACCTGTTTACTGATGCAGAGATGAGTCAAACCAGATTTTTCTTATAACTTGAACTCTTTTTCATCCCTTTAGGCAGTTCTGTCTGGAGCTCAATGGACTAGCTGTTAAACTGCAGGTAAGTCATTTAACTCTGATACACCTTCACATTTTATTATTTAAAGATGTTTTAATTTAAGGAATTTGTCTAGACATGTCAGAGGGTGAAGTCTTTCAGCTGAGTCCTTCCCTGTGAGGACTGATTTAATAGTTTAAAGGTGTCTCACGTCGTCTCTGTGTCTTCAGAGCGAGTGTCATCCAGACACCTGCACCCAGATGACGGCCACAGAGCAGTGGATCTTTTTATGTGCTGCCCACAAGACCCCCAAAGAGGTGAGAGGAGACGCTGGCTCGTTATTTACCTTTTTAATCTGACGTTAAATTAAATCAGTGACCTTTTGAATGTGTCGCTGCGTTCACAGTGCCCCGCCATTGACTACACCAGGCACACGCTGGACGGAGCTGCCTGTCTTCTCAATAGCAACAAATACTTCCCCAGCAGGTCGGTCCATCTATGTACACCTTTACTGCTAGCTAGCTACTTAGCCTTCCAGCTAACAGGAGCTCTTCCTAGCCTCTCAGCTAACAGGAGCTCTTCCTAGCCTTCCAGCTAACAGGAGCTCTTCCTAGCCTCTCTTTGTAGCCTCTCAGCTAACAGGAGCGCTTTGTAGCCTCTCAGCTAACAGGAGCTCTTTGTAGCCTCCCAGCTAACAGTAGCTCTTCCTAGCCTCCCAGCTAACAGGAGCTCTTCCTAGCCTCTCTTTGTAGCCTCCCAGCTAACAGGAGCTCTTTGTAGCCTCCCAGCTAACAGGAGCTCTTCCTAGCCTCTCTTCCTAGCCTCCCAGCTAACAGGAGCGCTTTGTAGCCTCTCAGCTAACAGGAGCTCTTCCTAGCCTCTCAGCTAACAGGAGCTCTTCCTAGCCTCTCAGCTAACAGGAGCTCTTTGTAGCCTCCCAGCTAACAGTAGCTCCTCCTAGCCTCCCAGCTAACAGGAGCGCTTTGTAGCCTCTCAGCTAACAGGAGCGCTTTGTAGCCTCCCAGCTAACAGGAGCTCTTCCTAGCCTCCCAGCTAACAGGAGCTCTTCCTAGCCTCTCTTCCTAGCCTCCCAGCTAACAGGAGCTCTTTGTAGCCTCTCAGCTAACAGGAGCTCTTCCTAGCCTCTCAGCTAACAGGAGCTCTTTGTAGCCTCCCAGCTAACAGTAGCTCCTCCTAGCCTCCCAGCTAACAGGAGCTCTTCCTAGCCTCCCAGCTAACAGTAGCTCTTCCTAGCCTCTCAGCTAACAGTAGCTCTTCGTAGCCTCCCAGCTAACAGTAGCTCTTCCTAGCCTCCCAGCTAACAGTAGCTCTTCCTAGCCTCCCAGCTAACAGTAGCTCTTCGTAGCCTCCCAGCTAACAGTAGCTCTTCGTAGCCTCCCAGCTAACAGTAGCTCTTCGTAGCCTCCCAGCTAACAGTAGCTCTTCCTAGCCTCTCAGCTAACAGTAGCTCTTCCTAGCCTCTCAGCTAACAGTAGCTCTTCCTAGCCTCCCAGCTAACAGTAGCTCTTCCTAGCCTCCCAGCTAACAGTAGCTCTTTCCAGACTAACACCGTTGTTGTGTTTGTGTTTACAGGGTGAGCATCAAGGAGTCGTCCGTGGCCAAGCTGGGCTCCGTTTGTCGTCGCATCTATAGGATATTCTCTCATGCTTACTTCCATCACCGCCAGATATTCGACAAGTACGAGGTGGGTGTTAAACAACAAACTCGTCTTCCTCGCCTCCGTTAACCTGTTCAGGCTGAATCATCTCCACATTCACCTCTACAGATAATCTGGTCCAGACCAAGACCGGCTCAGATTATCTTGTAATGTGACACGTTTACAGACCCACTCAAACTCATAAAGTTATAATCTCCCGTTTCCAGAACGAGACGTTCCTGTGTCACCGGTTCACGCGCTTCGTGATGAAGTACAACCTGATGTCCAAGGACAACCTGATCGTTCCCATCCTGGAGGAGGAAGTGCAGAACACCTCGTCAGCCGGAGAGAGCGAGGCCTAAGAGCAGCTGCTGCCAATAAAGGGAGACACATGTAAACACGATACTCACACTGATCCTGCACACACACTCACTCACACACACAAACAAACAAACACACTACAGTGTTGTATTAAGGCTCCTGTCTATTAACACTGTCATGTCCCTCGTCCCCAGTCACCTGTGTCTGTCTGAGAGGAAGTAAAGCTAGAGAGTAGAGGACGCTCTCTCAACTCCCAACATGTCCAGAGGACGCCGCTCCGTCGCCGCTTCGTTTTCCAAAACGTTCACAAGCAGCAGCTCGTTTAGATTTAACTGCTGGAACACGTCGACGCTCTGGTGCCTCTAAACTCTAATCACTCGGCTTCAGTCCACGACGACGCTGCTCCTGATTCCGTTCCTTAAGATTTATTTACTCACAATGTTCTCCCTCTAGTTTCACATCTGGATTTTGTCGTTTTAAATCCAGTCAGCTTTCAGTCCAGACGACTTTTAAAGGTCGAGAAGCGTCACATTATGTCGTTTGACTATCAGCGCGCCTCACAGTGACATCCAGATGTTGTCTCTGCTGCCTCCAAGTGGCCAAAACTAGTAACTGCACATTTTAATTCAACATAAACTGAGATGGCAGCGATGTAAATAAACTTTGACTTTAACGATCAATCAACAAAGGTATTAATGATTTCATGCTACTGATATATAAAGTAATATAATATAAAACATTTACAACAAATTGGCTAAAATATAATGACAGGAAATAGCTTTTAAAGAGCAAACAGCTGCAGGAACGTGAAGCAGAAACATGTCAAGTTCTCTTTCAAACGTTTAACGGCGACTAAATCACCTCCGAGCGTTAGCGTTAGCGTTAGCTGCGACGGCGCCGCCTGCTGTGGACATGTCGGGGTGTAGCGGTGGTGACTGGTTTGGCTGACGGCCTCCCTCTGTAAATAACTGTCATGTTTCCTGATGGTGCTTCTGTTCTCTCTTCGCTTGTGTTGCCTGTTTTCTGTTATTTTGTTTTTTCTGTCGGGGCGGGGGGCGTCCCACCATGGAGCGGGTCAGTGAATCAGCCGGCTGACTAAATAACAACGCGTAGGTGTGCGGCTTGTGTGGTAGTGAACATTAACCTGTAGCTCCGTGTGTGTCCTAGCTGAAGTGTTTTTATAGGGAGGCTAATAACTCTGATCCTGATCTGACATGATGCCCCCCCTTCCTCCTCCTCCTCCTCCTCACCCTTCCTCACCCCCACCCCTACCACCACTGCTTTAACACCATGTGATCCATGTTCCTCCTTCCTGGTCGATGATCATAGAGGAGGAACGTGAGCTACATGTTAGCATCGGAGCACAACTTCTTCTTCTTCTTTTTCTCCCTCATTAAATTATTTTGTGGGTCTTCTCAATCCAACCCACTTTTTTCTTTCTCTTTTTTTTTTTAAATGGACTAAAAAAATTTTGTTACTGTCGACATTTTCATGATGTCTGTTAATAAAAAAAAACTGATATTCATGTGATGGTGTAGAGACTTTAATACGTTAATGATCAGTGGTAAGGTTTCTCTCTGAGGACGACTGCTCCATGAGGGGGAAAACATCAGGGGAGGAGAAACATGGAGGTAGAGACACAAGATGAATCAATGTGGACAGAGACGATGGAGACATCTTGGTTGTCCTCTAAGACTCTACACATTCAGGACTGGAGGAGGACATGGAGGAGAACTTACTTCTTCTCATCATTCTTCCACTTTTCCTCCTCTCGTCTTCTACTGAATCAATTCAGAGTTTGAGAAGATGTTGGGGGGCACTTCACCTCCTGTTACTCCTCATTCTTTTCTCCTCTTCTCCTTTCATTGTCTTCTCTTCTTCCTCCTGTCCTTTACTTCTCTAACTTCTTCCTTCTCCCTCTTTATCTTCCTCCTACTTTTCCCACATTCTTTTCTCCTCCTTCCTTTCCGTCTCCTTCTCCTCCTCCATCAGTAAACTTCTACAGTCACCATTCAGTTCGGTCTCCACGGTAACGGCTCACCTCTGATCAGGTAAACAGGAATCCGATCAAGAACAATTTTAAACCCCCTGGAGGATCATTTTAAAGTTTTATTTCCCGTTCCCTCCAGAGAAACCGTGAGCGGAACTAAACACCGTGAAATAAAAAATAACCGACAGTGAAGGAATCAAAATGTACAAATGTGTCTCAAAAAGGAGGAAAAACCTGGAATATTAATACTGACGTTAAGTAAAACACCCTTTAAAAACAATTACACAAAGAAATATACATCAGCAGCTGAGCCTACGTTACCCAGAATGCAACACGTTCTCCCTTTAAAGAAACATAACACTGCAGAGAGAGGAGTACCACGAGGAGAATAATACTTTCAGACATGATGATCAGTCGGTACCAGAGTTTACCTGGACGGTGAGAACAGGAAGTAGGAGGCGTGTCCTGACGTCTCAGTGTCCAACATTTAAATAAAACTTTATGGCTTCTGTAAAAAGATTCTTTTTAAAAAAAGAAAAAAAAAGGAAAAGTGCAGATTTCTTCTATGTTTAAAAATAAAAAGAAGAAGAGAGTCTGTGTCAGCGTCCACCTGCCTACATACAGGTGACCTCCGCCTTCCCCTCCTCCTGCTCGAAGCCTCCTTCCTCCAGGTGAGACATGGAGGCGGGGAATCCTCCTCCGAACACCGGGAAGCCGCCGATGCCTCCAGCGGCGGGTCGGAGGTCGTCTGGAGGGGCGGGGCCGCCGACCGCCCGGCTCGCCGAGCGACCGGAGACGTCGCTGTGCACCGACAGAGACTGGAGACGGAGACATGGACATGTTAGACCGGGACACGTCTGAGACCAGCAGGGGGCAGAGTAGCCTCACAAACACAGGACTCATTCACTGATTGTTCTCATTTACACTGAAAACTAATATATTCATCATGTGACTATGATTGTTTCTGTCTGATAAATAAATAAATACATATATTTATATTTAAGAAACAACCGACGCTTATTAAACTGTGTATTTATTTAAAAATGTGTTTAAAATAAATAATATTTGTGAAATGTCCCAGTTTGAGATTAATAAAGCATCTATCTGTCTAAACATTAATATATAAAAAAAGCAGCAAAACATTTAATTTATCATAAGAATCTGAGTCTAATCATCACATCTGTAGTAGAAACTAAAAATGATTAATAAATAAAATTATTGTTTTAACTTGTAAACATTTGAGCTGACTTTATTGCTTCATAAATCATATATATTATATTATTATTGGTTATTACTTAATTAATCATTAATACTTTGGTATTTGTGGAAGCAATTTTTAAAAATGAATTGATTATTAAAGTTTAGAGAAAAGAATTTACGTACAATTCAAATATGCAAACATTAATTCTGGCCACTAGGGGGCAGCAGACACACAACACTAACATCAAACTATGAAATATTGACTTCCTCTTGGTTCAAATAAATAAATAAATAAATAAATGTCTCACCTGGCTCCTCGGCTGTCCACTCGTCTCACCTCTGACCGGCCTCTGGAGGAACACCACCTGCTTCGTGGCCAGATTCCCGTCGCTGTAAATGCAGACAGCGTCAGGGTCAGAAAAACAAAAACCAACAGAAAGAGAACGTCTGGAGAGAGAAGCATCGTCTTTTTTCTTTTTTTAATGACGTACCTGTCGTGTCGGATGATGGGCGTGGGCAGCACACAGGTGAGCAGCCAACCGAAATCAGCCAGAGTGTGAAGGAGAGGTCCGTAGTCTGTTTTCACGTTGGAGCCCTGAAGAGAAACAAGAAAGAAAGAAATTATTTAAATATCAAAGTCTTCTTCAGTCTTTTTTAGAGGACACTTAAAGGACCAGTTTATGAAAACCATGTTTGGAGATGAACCAACACTGCATCATTCCAGCATCAGAACCTCATCCCTCCATCAAACATGGGGGTGCTAATGTCCTGGTTTGGGCCTGTTCTGCTGCATCTGGACCAGGACGTCCTGTCCTCATTGATGGACCAATGAATTCTGAATTCTACCAGTGAACTCTAAAAGAAAATGTCAGGACATCTGTCCATGAGCTGAATGTGAAGAGAAACTGGGTCATGCAGCAAGACAACGAGAACCAAGAACACAAGTGGTTCTACAAAAGAACGGTTAAAGAAGAACAAGATGAATGTTTAGGAACGGCCAAGTCAAAGTCCTGACCTTAATCCAATAGAAATGTTGTTGTTGGACCTGAAGCAAGCAGTTGATGTGAGGAAACCCACCAACATCTCAGAACTGAAGTGGTTCTGTTCTGAGGAATGGGCTAAAATTCCTCCAAGCTGCTGTAGACCACTGATCAGCAGTTACCAGAAATATTAGTTACAAGGAGGTCACAGCAGATACTGGACACGAGGAGGCTGTTCTCTTTGTCTAGTTTCAGGTCTTGATGTTTTGATTCATGTTTTTGTAGAAATGTGGAACAAACCTCGATGACGGTCCACTGCTCCACGACGATGGTGTCGTTGGCCGGTGGAGAAGAACTTCTCTCCTCGTACACAAACAATCCTTCCAGTGATCTGGGCACCGGCTCGCCTGAACAACAGAGACAACAACTAATTATTATTGTGATTTAAAAGTTCAGACGCTTGTTTTTAGTATGTGGAGGATTGGAAACAAGAAGAAGAAGAAGGTTTTGGATTTAATGTTGGTGCCTTCAACACTCTTCTACTTTCTATCAAATATCCATCTTTTTTATGTTTTAAAGAAACTTAACAGGATTTAAAAGTTAATCATTTGCAGCACCTAAATATTCTGAATTAATGTGTAATGTCGCTCTCTTGGACGTTTTTCTCCTCTCGTTAAAAAAAAACAAAAAAACACAAATCCACTAAAATATCAGTCACTTCCTGTTTTGACTCCTCTCTCTCCCACTGCTTCTATATTTGGTCGACTGAACCCGGTGACCTCACTTCCTGTTCCTCTCACGTCCTGACACCTGCCATCATCCACCGATCAGCCGTAACATTATGACCACTGATTAACTGGTTGCCGTGGCTCCTGGGACACACCAGAAAGCACCTACACAACCTTTTTCTGATAGTCATAATGTTATGGCTGATTTGTGATGTTTCCCCCGTCCCATCAGACCGACCTTTCGGGGTGTCCCAGTACACGAAGGAGTCCACCAGCGACCAGCCTTTGCGGTAGTAGGCGGCGGTCAGCTCCAGCCAATCAGCTTCCAGGGCGCTGACCACCTGACCCTTCCTGGAGACCCGCATGGACAGCGCCCCCTGGTGGTACTGACAGGCCAGCGAGTCCAGAGGGGCGCAGCCCGGCGCCCACGAGTGGAAGAACACCAGCAACCTCAAGTCTGGAAGGAAAGAGTCCAGTGAGACGGCGGCCAGCTCTGATTGGTCGGAGGTGGAACCCTGTGGCCACGCCTCCAACCCGTCATGACAGACACGTGGAGGGGAGCGTCTCACCGGGGCTGTAGGCGTGGTCGTCCAGCTCCCCGTCTCCGGGCGGCGTCCTGGGAGGCGTCCGTGGCGGCGAGCGGCAGCCTCTCTTGGGGCTGTGCACCCGGCCGTTGGTGACGCCGCTCACCTGCTGGAGGACGGAGCCCACGAATCTGACGCCGCCCCGAGCGCTGCTGTTTACCTGCAGGACAGACGACAGCTGTCAATCAATCAATCAATCAATCAATCAATCAATCAATCAATCAATCATCTCATTGGTTCACTGGTTAACAAGGTGATGGAGGTAAAGATGGCCGACCCTGTCGATGAGCGCTCTGACGGTGTCGCTGGTCAGAGAGTCTCCAGGTAAAGGCCACTCCTCCACCCTGAGGACGGGGACGCTGAGACACATGGACGCCGCCTGTTTACTGGAGACAGAGACAGATGTTGGACAGAGAGACACTTTCAGCAACAAGTAGACAGAAAAATCTCCTCCTCCTCCCTCTCTTCCTCCTTCCTTCTGTTTCTTCTCCTCTTCTTCCTTCCACCCTCCTCCTCTGTCTCCATGCTCGTCCTGCTCCTTCTTCTACTACTTCTTTTCATTCCCTCCTCTCTTTCTCTTCCTCTTCCTTCTCCTCCTCTACCTCCACTTCATCCCTTCATACTTCTTCTTACTCCTGCACTACTCCTTCTCCTTTTCTTCTTCTTCTCCTTCTTCACCTTTCCTTCCCCTCCTTCCCCCTCTTCTCCTCCTCCACCACCACATCCTCCTTCTTCTCCTCCTCCTCCTTCATCTTCATCTCCTTTTCCTCTTCCTTCCCCTCCTCCCCTTCTTCTCCTCCTCAACCACAACACCCTCCTTCTTCTCCTCCTCCTCCTCCTCCCTCTTCATCTCCTCTTCCTCTCTTTGTCTTCCTCTTCCTTCTCCTCCTCCTCCACCTCCCCTTCATCCTCCTTCTTCTCCTCCCCCTTCATCTTCATCTCCTCTTTCTCTTTCTCTTCCTTCTCCTCCTCCACCTCCACTTGATTCCTTCATTCTTCTTCTTCTCCTCCTCCATCTCCCCTTCATCCCCCCTTCACTCTTCTCCTCCTCCTCTCTTTCCCTTCCTTTTCCTTCTCCTCCTCCACTTCATTCCTTCATTTTTCTTCTTCTCCTCCTCTTCTTCTCCTCCTCCATCTCCCCTTCATCCTCCCCCTTCATCTCCTCCTCTTCTCCTCCACCTCCCCTTCATTCCTTCATTCTTCTTCTCTTCCTCCTCTTTCTTCTCCTGTTCTACTTCCAGCAGACGTGATGCTCCTCTTCATCAGTGAAGGTCTACAGTTTGTATCTGATCCTGTCATGTTATATCTGGTCTCCATGGTAACAGTCCCTCTCTGATCACAGTCAATGATAGGGTTGATGGTTTGGCCACAGGTCGTCATGGTTACAGTCTCCTGACCTATCAGAGTACCTCCTCCTCACTGGCTGCTGACCCACCTCCTGTTGTCAGGAGGATTTCTGGCCGACACCAATGATTGAAACCAAAACAAACTCCTCTTCCTCCTCCTCCTCCTCTTCCTCCTCTGCTCTGCATTAATCATGACCTCATCCATCTTTCATCTACTCACTAGACGACACTAGTCTGGTGGTGACTTGGTGGGGGTGGGGGGGTTGTACCTGGGTCGGGGTCGGGCCAGGACGGCTCTGTAGATCAGGCTGAAGGGCAGCGAGCGGGTCCGGCCCACGGACAGGATGATGGGGTGGAGCGTAACCAGGACGTAGCCCTGGGTGTAGTAGGGCTGTAAGGCCTGGGGCAGCTCAGACAGCGAGGACACAAACTGGACGGTGGGACGGCTCCCTGCGAGGACGGGACGTTTATTTATTAAAAAGACAGGAACAAATCAATCAATCAGCAGTAACATAAGGAAGCAAGTAAGCAGCGCCATCATGTGGTCAGTAGAATATTGTAGCAGCTGCTGTCTCTAATGGATCTCTACCTACCGCTGGATCAGAACCATCAACAGCTGCTGGTTGACTTGGAGACATGATCCAGATGTTGGAACAAGATGGAAAGACTCTCACATGTTAAGATCTGATTTATTTAAGGAAGGAAGGAAGGAAGGAAAGGAGGGAAGGAAACATGGAAGGAAGGAAGGAAGGAAGGAATGAAGGAGGAAGGAAGGACAGAGGGAAAGAAGGAAGGAAGAAAGGAAGGAAGGAAGGAATGGAAGAAGGAAGGCTAGAAAGAGGGAAGGAAAGAATGAAGGAAGGAAGGAAGGAAGGAAAGAAGGAGGAAGGAAGGACAGAGGGAAAGAAGGAAGGAAGAAAGGAAGGAAGGAAGGAATGGAAGAAGGAAGGCTAGAAAGAGGGAAGGAAAGAATGAAGGAAGGAAGGAAGGAAGGAAAGAAGGAAGGAGGGAAGGAAGGAAGGACAGAAAGAAAGAAAGAAACAAACGAAAGAAAGAAAGGACAGAGGGAAGGAAGGAAGGATGGAAGGAAAGGGAGAAGGAGGAAATGAAGGAAGGAAATACATAGAAAAAGAAGGAATCAAGGAAGGAAGGAATGAAAGAGAGATGGAGGGAATGAAGGAAGGAAATAGGAAGGAAGGAAGGAAGGAAGGAAGGACAGGAAGAAAGAGGGAAAGAAGCACGGAATGGAAAAAGGAAGGAAGGAAAGAAGGAAGGAGGGAAGGAAGGAAGGACAGAAAGAAAGAAAGAAAGAAAGGACAGAGGGAAGGAAGGAAGGATGGAAGGAAAGGGAGAAGGAGGAAATGAAGGAAGGAAGGAATGAAAGAAGGAGGGAAAGAGGGAAGGAAGGAAGGAACAATGGAATCAGGGAAAGAAAGAATCTAGTAAGGAAGGAAAGAAGGAAAGAGGGAAGGAAGTAATGAATGAAAGAAGGAAGTAAGGATAGAAGGAAGGAAGGTTAACTGAAGGTCTGAATGGATCTTCCTGTTTTTCCTCCAGACATAACGATGGTCATTGATTCTCTGAGAATCATTTAATGAACTAAAGTGAAATAATCTGTAAATTATAGTTATAGTTCCACTAAGAGTAAATCTGATTAACAGAATCCGTTTTAACGACGTCTAACTAGTAAATATATATAAACTTCCATCCATTAGTCGCTGCTGGAGCCTGCTGGTGTTTTTCTAACGGCTCCGTCTGGAAATCCCTGCGACCATCGCTGCACTTCCTGTGTCCACAAAGAGTGGGCTGTTCACAGGAGGCGGTTTGGCTTCACGCCACACAAACACACACACCAACGCCGTTTAATGCATCTCTAGGTTTACACGCACCACATTTTAGACTTTAAGAGAAAGAAAACCAGGAGTTAGACACTGAAAGGTGTGTTTATACTGGTAATTCTAATGCTGTGGGGACATTCATGTGTTTTATTAGACACATTTTGGGGTTTAAGGTCAAAATACGTCTGCAGAAAATGAATGAAAGTCAATGTAAGTGATGGTACTGTTACTTTCTGAGTGTATTACTGATGTTGTGGGTTTAGGCTGAGACAGTTGGGGCTAGAGAATGCATTACGTCAATGGAAGGTCCTCACAAAGATAGAAAGTTTTTGTGTGTGCATTCCTAACCACAACCCCCCACATTCTCACGGACAAACACCCCAGAGACCGGGGCAGTCCGGCTCTGAATGGGCCGTCTGGCTGGCTCCCATTATGAGGCCGACGACCACCAGAACCTCAGAGGGACCAGTAAACGCCGGGACGGCCGAAGCGCTGCAGCAGTTTACTGGCATTCCTGAGGGATTAAAGCCTCCGAATACTTGAGGTGAATTTAAATTTAAAAAACACATGTTGCAGACGGAGGAGCGAAGTACACCGGCTGAGTCCAAGATCAGCGACAAGTTACCAACGACCAAAACACAGAACTCAGGCTTCTTTTAACACAGAGTTCACATCCTAACAGTGTTACTGCTGGTGAATTGTGCAATGCTACAAACACAGCGTACAAAAAGGCTAACGTTAGCTTATTTGAGACAATGTGGCGGCTAGCATTATCCTGTTTATCTTCAGTTATTTGGTTAACGAAGAGGCTAACATTGAGCAGCTAACATTATCTTTATTATGTACTTTGTCTAGTCTGAGCTAACATTTTCCTGTTTTAGCTAACCCAGAAGCTAACATTATCTTGTCTGAGCTAACATTTTCTTGTTTCAGCTAACTCAGATGCTAACATTATCTTGTCTGAGCTAACATTTTCTTGTTTCAGCTAACTCAGATGCTAACATTATCTAGTCTGAGCTAACATTTTCTTGTTTTAGCTAACTCAGATGCTAACATTATCTAGTCTGAGCTAACATTTTCTTGTTTTAGCTAACTCAGATGCTAACATTATCTTGTCTGAGCTAACATTTTCCTGTTTTAGCTAACTCAGATGCTAACATTATCTTGTCTGAGCTAACATTTTCTTGTTTTAGCTAACTCAGATGCTAACATTATCTTGTCTGAGCTAACATTTTCCTGTTTTAGCTAACTCAGATGCTAACATTATGCTGTTTAAGCTAACATTTTCTTCTGCAGGCTAACTCAACAGCTAAAATAATCTAGGCTTTCGTCTTACTGAGGCTTTAAACTAACATTAACTTTGGCATTTTGGCATTATGACCAAAGCTATCATCTTTAGGCTAATGTAGGCGCTAATATTATCTTCTTTATTTTGTTTGGCATAGTTGCTCAGGCTAATATAGCAGCTACCATTGCTGGTAAGGAATGTTACGTTGCGTTGGCAAACGTACAGGCTAGCTCCATCTTTTGGGCTAATGTGACAGCTAATATTGTTTTGTTTAGGTGAACATTTTATTTAACGCTAACGTTGCCTTGTTCATCTTCCGGCTAAAATGATCTTGCTGACGTAAACAGTTGCTAAACAATATTACGCAAAAGCAGCAGTTTAGCATTGTCTTTGGGTGGATATTAGCATGCTTAGATTAGCATTTAGCCTCAAAGAGAGGCTTGTTTTTCTTAGTAGTGTTGCTCTTCTTGTTTCTGGGCAGCTTTCTCCTTTTCACACCTTCAAACACACTGGCTCATAAAATCCATCTTGTAGCCTCTTTTTGGCTATAAACCCTCCTCCTCTTCCTCCTCCCTCCTTCACCTCCCATTTTCTCAGCTCTGTCACCCCTCTCTGTGCCCTCCTGTTACTTCTTTACCCCCTCTTTGCTTCCTCCTCCTCCTCCTCCTCTTTCTCCCACAAACTGAACAGAGGCCTCAGTGTGAGGGTCGACAGAGCTAGCGGCGGCAGATTGGGAGGGGGTGCGACGACTGAAAGCAAAAAGCTGCAACAAAAGCCTTGTTTAAGAAGTGTGTTTGACGCCACCATGGTCCTCCTGGGAGCCTTTAACTGCTAGTGATCCATGTTTGACTGGATTGACTCCGATTTGTCCTGCGGGGATGTGTTAATCGGTTTAATTCTGAAGCTGAAGTTAGATGTGTTCTGTTCCAGGAGTGAGGAAACATTATTCAAAATCCTTGTTTTCACTCTAGTAGTTGTGACTCAAAACTACGACAAACACCAGGAACTAAAATCCAGTCTTAGTACAGAGAATCAATATTTTCATATTTTTTTCATGGCATAAGCCTGAGCAAGATAATATTAGCTGCTATGTTAGCCTGAACAAGATAATATTAGCTGCTATGTTAGCCTGAACAAGATCGTATTAGCTGCTATGTTAGCCTGAACAAGATAACATTAGCTGCTATGTTAGCCTAAAAACGTTAATATTAGCTGCTATGTTAGCCTGAACAAGATAATATTAGCTGCTATGTTAGCCTATAGAAGATAATATTAGCCGATTCGCTGCTTAAACCTCATTAAAATA
The DNA here is from genome assembly GCF_963514085.1 of Chelon labrosus. Classification (NCBI taxonomy): domain Eukaryota; kingdom Metazoa; phylum Chordata; class Actinopteri; order Mugiliformes; family Mugilidae; genus Chelon; species Chelon labrosus. The sequence goes on from NC_140341.1 coordinate 2,732,786, forward strand.
ATGTTAGCTGCTTCTGTGGCCTAAACAAGATAATATTTGTTGCTACGTTAGTGACAATCATTTAGCTGCTACGTAACGGGTGAAATATGTGGCCTCTAGATAAAATAATGTTGATGCTGCTATATTAAAAGATGAAAAAGATAACGGTAACTTATGTGCATAACGTTAGCTGCTACATTATCTTAAACAGGCTGCTATGTTGTTACGTTAGGCTAAACAAGACAACATTAGCTATATCTGCTGCTTTAGCCTCATCAAGATAATGTTAGCTGCTCTTTTAGCCTAAACAAGATAATATTAGTTACTGCGCAACAACAGTAGTTGCTACGTTGGCCTAAACAAGCAGCTAACAACATTAGCCGATACACTGATTTAGCCTCATCAAGATCATTTAGATGTTTAGCTGCCTCTACATTAGCCTAAATAATATAATAGTAGCTGCTATACTAGCCTAAAAATAGATAATTTTAGCTGTAATGTTAGCCTAATGTTAGCTATTACTTTAATCTAAACAAGTTGCTACGCTAGCCTAAACAAGACAACATTAGCCACTGATATATGGCCTGTTGCTGCAGCTCATGATCAGAATTTTTGCATCAACTTGACACAAACGTATTTTTTTGAGGATGAACCGAAACCTAATGAGAAAACAAGCTAATCCTAGTTTATAGAAGGTAGTTACTCCTCTAATGTAGATTATTTTAGTTCATTAGGTTTGTACTGCCTTCCGACGACCTTGAAATATCCTCCAAATGTAATACCTAAAATACCTACTGATTTTAATCTGAAATAATCCAGGATGGGCTTCTAGATTCTCAGATTAGAGTGGGATTACAGGAAACTGCCCTCGTCCCTGGATATAATAAGCAGTTGTGGTGTTCACATGGGGCAGATACCCTTTTACAACTGGGACAGAAAAATAAACTCTGACTGGGTTGGGAGAAGATTACTAAACATTTCACCTACAGTTCATCCAGCCGGCGATGAATACATGTCACGTTAAGCCATCTCTCCAACCGTAAATCTCTTTGTATTTATTCGCATTTATTCATCTGCCATCAATATAATCCCCCTTCATAGTCTAGTTCTTGACGCCACATCTCCAGTTGGTCACAGTCTCTGGTTGTAGTTGATGTCAAAACGATGGAAGCGCCCACTTTCTGCTGCCATCAAGGAGTGTCATTGCTATGGGGTGGGGGTTCCTGGTCTGGTCTAGGTGGGTGCTACATGTCTAAGTAACATCCACACCAATGAATGCCAGGTCCAGAAGTTTCTCAGCAGGACACTGAACTGTCACAAGAAGGTTTAAATGTTATTCACTTCTCCTGTCAGTGGTCATAATGTTTTGGCTGATGTTTGAGCAAACCTTATTATGAGACAATCTTTAATTTTCATTTAAACCTCCTCCCTCTCAGTTTACACTCTATATATTCACATCAGCTCCAGTTGTAAGAGTACTTTGGCCCCGGGCCCCAAGGCTCCACGTTCAAAACCAGGCCACGCTTACTGGGAGCGCTGGGAGATACGCTGTCCCAGAAACGCTTGGTTGTGTCAAGGAGGGGGCGAAGATGTCCTCTAACCAGGGGGTGGCATCCAATTAATCAAAGCTGAATGTAGCTCTGAGGCTGCACATCAAATATGAATCTTACCAGGAAGGAGAGATTAAATAAATGACCTGCTTTGAATCTATGTGGGACAACTCCCAGCACAGGTTAGTAAAAAAAAAATAATTAAATTAAACCTCTGTCTCTACGATATTATGACGTGAAGTTGTTCACGTTAACACATCCGTTTAAACATAGTGGATATTATCAGCATTTGACATTTGTTGAGGTAAATTTAGTGGCTAATGTAGCAAGTAAGTTATACGTTTAAGCTAATGGAGTAATTACTTTGTGGTTGTTAATGGTAATTTTATCTTGATTAAGCTAATGTAGCAGCTAATGTTATCTGGTTTGGGCTAATATAGCATTTATTTGTTCAGGCTTAGAGTAGTAACTATTTTTACCTTGTGTAGGCTAATGCTATGGGTTGGGTTGATGTATTTGCTCACTTATCTTGTAAACTAATGTAGCAGCTATTTTTGTATCTTGTTTAGGCTACTGTTGCATGTTCAATTTATGCTTTTTGGGCTAATATAGCAATTAGCATTATCTTGTTTACGCTAATGTAGGCGCTAATGTTGCCTTGTTCAAGCTGCTGTCGCAGTTTACGCTATCGTGTTTAGCATAATGTAGTTGCTAATGTTATCTTGTTTAGGCTAATGTAGCGGATATGTTTGTGTTGATAGGGCTAATGTAGCTGTTCACGTTATGCTGTTTGGGCTAATGTAACAGCTAACCTTATCTTGTTTAGGCTAATGTAGTTGCAAGTGATGTCTTAAGCTTAAGTAGCAGCTAACGTTATGTTGTTTAGGCTAATGTAGCAGCAAATTTTTGTCTTGAGGCTAATGTGGCTGTTCACGTTATTCTGTTTTGGCTAATGTAGCAGCTAATTTATTCGTTACAGCTAATGTAGCAGCTAATTTATTTGTTATAGCTAATGTAGCAGCTAATTTATTTGTTAAAGCTAATGCAGCAGCTAATATAGTCCTTTTAAGTGAATATTATCCTTCTCTGACAAGGTAGTACTCATATGATTCATGTGATTCTTTATAGCTCACAGCAAACAGGAAGTTTGATTGGAAAATTAGTTGAAAATTAAATCCAGACACTTCATCACACAACAAATACTGTATATCACACTGGGAACAATGCAGAAAATCTTCTGGTGAGTACTTTCTGTAACCTAGGAGGCGTGAACACCTCAAATCAGTTATTCTCTCGTTCTGTGAAGTGATTTCAGATTAGAAATAAAAACGCTGCGGCGCCAGTAAAGTCTGGTTAGAATCTGATCAACAGCCAGTAAATCCTGGGAACATTTGGAGGCACAGATTGGTTTCATGTGGGTCTGTTCACGATTCAGTCGCCAAGAACAAACCAAGATTACATCTTTTTTTCTTTTTTCTTTTTTTAACAAATCGTTAAATAGGAGATTAACACAGTCTGTACTGAAGCAAACTGTTTCTATTCTTATAAAAAAAGAGGATGGCAGACACCAGCAGACTACTAGAGACTGGAAACACTCCAGTTTATCTTTAGCTGTGCCAATTATGAAGCTTCACACTTCACATATTTACACATTTCCAGGAAGTGATGATGACACAAATCCAAGAAGAACTTAGTGTGGTGCTTCTATTTAAATAAATGTTGACTTGAATTTAAACACTGACAAACACAAGGACTGTTCACTTCTTTCTGCCTGTCTGGTGCTATTTTTAAAATCACTTCCCCAAGGTAAATATTCTTGGGTTTGGGAAATTAAACTCCAGACTTTAGTAATATCTACACCAGCTGACGAACGGCAAACTCACCAGCGTAATAAGGTCTATAGTTATCTATAAAACACACAGATTTGTTGGTATTTATATCTTATTTGTAACTTTTAGTCATGTAACCTGGACCAAGACAAGAAAATTAAAGACACTGCAGCTGACATGGTTTGTTTAGGATAATGTAGCAGCTAATCTTTTTTTTTTTTTTTTTTTTGCTTTGGCTAATGTCGCCACAAATATTTATATTGTTTAGGCTAAAGTAGTAGCAGTAGTAATGTAGCAGATAATAGTCTTGTTTAAGCTCATGTCATCATGTTCAGGCTAATTTAGCAGCTAATGTTATCTTGTTTGGGCCAGAGTAGCAGCTAATTGGATCTTTCTTTGATCCATCTCTTTCCTAGGCTAATCCAGTGGCTAATGCTATCTAGTTTGGGTTAAAGTTATCCTGCATAGGCTAATGTAGCATATATTGTTATCTTGTTTAGGCTAGTTTAGTAGCTAATAGTATCTTGTTTGGGCTAGTGTAGCAACTAATGTTATCTAGCATTGGGCTAATTTAGCAGCTAATACTATGTGGCTTGGGCTAGTGTAGTAAGTAATGTTATGTAGCATTGGGCTAATTTAAAGGCTAATACTCTGTGGCTTGGGCTAGTGTAGTAACTAATGCTATCTAGTTTAAGCTAATGTAGCAGCTAATACTATGGTTTGGACTAGTGTAGTAACTAATGCTATCTAGTTTAAGCTAATGTAGCAGCTAATACTATGGTTTGGGCTAGTGTAGTAACTAACGTTATCTAGCATTGGGCTAATTTAACGGCTAATACTATGTGACCTGGGCTATTGTAGTAACTAATGCTATCTAGTTTAAGCTAATGTAGCAGCTAATACTATGGTTTGGGCTAGTGTAGTAACTAATGCTATCTCGTTTAAGCTAATGTAACAGCTAATACTATGGTTTGGGCTAGTGTAGTAACTAACGTTATCTAGCATTGGGCTAATTTAACGGCTAATACTATGTGACCTGGGCTATTGTAGTAACTAATGCTATCTAGTTTAGGCTAATGTAGGAGCTAATACTATGTGGCTTGGGCTATTGTAGTTGAAGTTATGATTCACTAAATCATTAAAATAATTGTTAGCTGTAACTCTACATTGAGGTGAGTCAATATCACGGCATCATTTCCTTTTTCCGATTCATCATCGTGCCGTCCTGCAGTTTAAACGCTCCCATTCACAACTTAATCACCATTTCCTTCCAAATAGGTCAGAGTGAAAGCAGCCAGCCGGAGGACCAGATGAAAGGATTATCCTTAAAATAAATAAATAAATAATGCTCGCACATGTTCAAATTATCTGATTTTTATTATTCCTCTGCTTCATGTCGCTGCACATGAAGGTGTGTGAATGAGTGAGTGTCCATGTGTTGCTGAGCGACAAAACCCTGGTTGACCTATTTCTGGATAGGCTGAATGAAAAAGCCTGTTACCAGGAGAAGTCTGGAGATAGAAGCTGTGACATGTTTTAATAAGCTTTAACAGATGAATATCATATAAATGAACAGCACCTTGTCTAGTTTGGGATAAAGTAGTAGCTTTGGGATGTTATGCTAATATTATCGTTTTAATGCTATCAATATCTTGTTAGGCTAACGTAGCAGCTAATTATATCTTGTCTAGTTTGGCCTCATGTTATCTTTTTAATGCTAACCCTTCAGCTTGGTTTCTAAACACTGCCATAAACATGTTGGTTATTTAGGGCCAACGACAAATAAACAGAAGAATGTTTCCATCTGAGGAAGGAGGCACTTTCAGGCCTTTTCCAATATGTTTGTAATATTAGTTTATCAGAAGGGTTTATTAGGATTAGTGACAGTAGAAATAAAGACAAACTAAAGCTTCAGCTGCTGGTTTCTGGATAATATATGAACCAATAATCCAAATATATTCAGTTTATGGTAAAATAAAGCATCAAATCCAACTACAAAGATGTAGGAAACAGGCGTTTGATGCTTAAACACGATTGGTTAATCAGTTATCATTAAAAACTGATTGGTTTAACTATTTAATCCTTTTTTGTTTTAAATCACGGCCAAATATAATGATTTTCCAGTGATTTAATTACAGAACATGAGCTACAATGAACCGTTTCTTTGTTTGATCAGTGACATAAATGATTAATCTGTTCATTTCTGTCCACTGACTTATTGATTAATCAAGTATTGTTTCAAGTATCTTAATATACAGCAAATATTACCCAATTAAAGATGCTAAAACAAGACATAAATAAGAAGACAGTACTTTTTTATAAAAGCCTAAGGATAGAATGAGAACATTAAATACTGATTATATTATTTTCTTGATCAACAAACATTCCAACAGTCAACACAGGTGATTAATTTGACTTTATGTGTATAAATACCATAAAAGAGTGAGAGCTGCCTGTATTTATTCCCTGATGCCTGGGTAGCTTCATTTCTTCTGATCAACAGTTAAAAATTCTGAGTTTCTGATTAAATAAAACCGTGAAACAAGCAAATATTCAGCTGTGAGAAGCTGGAACAACCGTAAAGAGCTTAAATTGTTTTTACAGTTAATCAATAATGAAACACTAAGGCCCATTAATCGTCAATAATTAATTTGAATATTAAATATATGGTGAAAAATTAAAACAATTAAAAATATTTCTCACAGATGAGACAATAAAACGACTATCATAAATATATAGTTGGGATCAATATTCAGTTAATTGATAAATCAGCACACTGCAAACAAAGATTAATTTATTCATAAGCTATGAGTCAGTTTTAAAGTAAAATATTGACCTTTAGTGTTTTTCTGTTAATTGTATCGATTATTGATTGGGTTTGGTCTTCAAATGGTTTATTGAACATTTGGTTACTTGATTAACTGATTAATCGACAGTAAAAATAACAATTAACCTACATTTTCACTCCGGAGAATCTCAAAGTCGACTGAAACAATTATTCGGTCACATTCCTGATGCTCAATTAATCGATTAATCGATAAATTATGGTTAATTATATCAGGGACCTACCTTCCAGGCTGAAGTCCAGCAGCACGTACTCGTACACGGTGTCCGTCTTGGTCTCCACCTGAGGTCTCTTCAAGGTGGAGTAGATCTTCCCGGGGCTGCTGTCCTCCGGGTCTTCCAGTTTCCTCAAGCCGCAGCCCATGGCCTCCGAGGCGGGGAGGGAGCACCGGAGGAGCCGCGGCAGAAAGACTCAGCCTCTGTTAAGAGTTTTTTTTTTTTTTTTTTATTATTATTTTATTGTTTTTAAACTTCAACGGGACCGCTCCATCCCGCTTCCTTCCACGATGTTAATCCTTGCGAGTGAAGCTAAAACTAAAAACCCGGTTCTGGACGGGGAGAGGGTTTCATGTATCGGTCGCTTCTTAAAAAGTGTCCCGCTGAAGAGGCTGCAGGTCCGGGAGCGTGGAGAGGAGGAGCGCGCTCCCTGGAGAAAAAGTTTCCCCCCACGACAAGCTAGAAACTAAGAGAACACTGCTTCCGGCAGACCCTTCAAAATAAAACCCGGAAGTACACGAATGATTTAAATATGAATCATTCCACATAGAAGTTTTACAAACTTAATTAGTTTCATTTTCTCAGTTTTACTTTTCAACAGTTTTACTTTTCTCATAATAACAAGTTAATCAATGTTATAAATTCTTAGATACTTCAAATATAAATTTATTTTAATTTAATGCAAACAATTCCAACTAATATTCTTATATGTTTTTATTTTATCGCAATTTACTTTGCTTCCCACAATCAAGTGTCAAAATATAAAATAAAAGCATCATATTCTACAGGATTTCATTCTGACTTATTTAATTGCATATTTGCACAAATATTTATATTAGTTTTAATTTGTAAATGTTGCTTTTGTGCCCATTTGTGGGAGATGCATGGAGGCACAGTGATGTGGTGGTTAGTTTAATATACAGACTTTGATTATCTTATTATTATTTTTATAAGGTTATACTAAACTTAAACTAAATTTTAAATGCTTTTATTTTGAAGTGAGATATCCATAACATCCGGTCTCGTAGTGGTGCGTAATGGCTGATGTCTTCATGTGGTGGAGGTTTTTGTTGAACCAGAGATAGTTTCAGTCTGACTTCAACATGAAACAATTAAATGATTTAGATTCAGTTTTGTTTATTATTTATTCATGATCCCAAGAAGAAGAAGAATGAGGAATAGGAGAAGAAGAAGAAGGAGGAGGAAGAGGAGGAGGAACAGGAGAAGAAGAAGAAGAATGAGGAAGAGAAGAAGAAGAAGAAAATGGAGAAGAATAAAGAGGAGAAAAAAGAAGAAAACGAAGAATAATAAGGAGGATGAAACAGGAGAATAAGAATAAAAAGAAGAGGGGAGGAGGAGAAGAGGAGGAAGAAGGAACAGAAGTAGTTTATGAAGATGAATGACCTGCTGAGCTCCACCTACAGGTCCCAGGTTTAACTTCTTTTCATGGTCTAAACGTTCCCTTCTCTCAGATGATCAACAGATTTCGTTTTCCTCATGAAAACAACAGGAAGCAGTGATCTGTCCAATGAGGCAGCCTGCAGTGCATCAGTCTGTAGAGGTCAGAGGTCAGAGGTCAGCTGTTTGATGGCGCATGTTCTCGGGATGACGTCACGTAAACAATTAGACAACAGAAGTCAAGATTAAAAATACTAATCTACACATGAACACAGTTAAACACTGGATGAGCCACGTCCTGGAGACTGTAGAGAAGAAGAAGAAGGAGGAGAAGAAGAAGGAGGAGAAGAAGAAAATGTGAAAAAGAAGAAGAAGTTGGAGGAGGAAGAAAAGGGGACGAGGAAGAGGAGACTAAGAAGCATGTCCTCCTCCATGTCCTCCTCCATGTCTTCCTCCTCTTCCATGTCCTCCTCCATGTCCTCGTCCTCCATGTCCTCCTTCTCCATGTCCTCCTCCATGTCCTCCTCCATGTCCTGAATGTCTAGAGTCTTAGAAGACAACCAAGATGTCGCCACATTGTCTCCAACATCTCTGTCCACATTGATTCCATCTTGGTTCATCTTGTTTCTCTACCTCCATGTTTCTGTCCCTCCTGGAAACTCCTCACCTGATGATGATTAGTAAAGGTTACCATGGTTACCAGCACCACCACCTCTACACCTCATCCATCAGGTCTGATCTGATTCTGACTGAACCTGGTCCTCATAAGGATGTCAAATCCAGCCCACACACACTCAGTGCCTCTCATTGACTCCCATTCATTTCCTGATGAATGAACCGTCCCGACCTTAAACCAAACATTCTCCCTAAAAACTTCACCCGATCTGATGTTGACGTTAGCTTCTGTAAAGACACTGATTCTGGTTTGATTAACGCTGATTGACGATGAGTTGACATGATGAAGTCATTGTTTGGTCTGAATGAATGAAAGGAAGGAGACAAAGGAAGGAAGGAAGCAGCTGGATGGAGAGAGACGTTATTAATGGAGAGGAAGAGAGAGATGGAAACACATAAATCATGTCTATAAATATATACTGTATGTACATCCTTCAGAAGATCTGTATGGAAATGACTCAAAACATCAGTGGAAGTCACGAAGAGAACTCAATCAAACACATGAAACAGAAACATTACACTTGTGTATTTATGGGTGATATTACATATCAGAGAGATGATAAACCAAGTGAACCTCTAGGATTACAAGTTATTTTCAAAGCCAAATCAGAGTCTTTGTGTTCAGAAGTGTTTCTATTAGTGTAATGAGACTCAGGTGTGGTTCAGTTCCTGGTTTAGATTAAATAAATCAACATCATGTGGACAAGACAGAAGACTATTGGGACAATGTTTAGTGGACAGATGAGACCAAAGTAGAATAGTTTGGTTTAAATGAGATGAAACAACACTGCATCATTCCAGCATCAGAACCTCATCCCTCCATCAAACATGGGGGTGCTAATGTCCTGGTTTGGGCCTGTTCTGCTGCATCTGGACCAGGACGGCTTGTCCTCATTGATGGACCAATGAATTCTGAATTCTACCAGTGAACTCTAAAAGAAAATGTCAGGACATCTGTCCATGAGCTGAATGTGAAGAGAAACTGGGTCATGCAGCAAGACAACGAGAACCAAGAACACAAGTGGTTCTACAAAAGAACGGTTAAAGAAGAACAAGGTGAATGTTTATGAACGGCCAAGTCAAAGTCCTGACCTTAATCCAATAGAAATGTTGTGGAAGGACCTGAAGCAAGCAGTTGATGTGAGGAAACCCACCAACATCTCAGAACTGAAGCAATGAAGCTAAAATTCCTCCAAGCTGCTGTAGACCACTGATCAGGAGTTACCAGAAACCGTAAATATAGAATCTTCTAAAGGCTGCAAAGACTTCTAAGCAGCACTGTTTGTATTTCTCTTTCTTATACGTCCACAGTTACTTGAAGTTCTTTGTTTTCTATTTTATGTGTCACATGTTCATTCTTTTATTCCTCTGTATAAATAACTCTACTACTAGCACCACAACATCTAACTCAGTGGAACGACAGTTTTCTCCAACACTTAAAATACAAAACAAGACATAACTTAAACACTTAAACTAAATCCTCCACCTCGACGTTCGATAACAAACGGGGGAAACTTGTGAACCAGAAACAGATGCAGTAAACTCGGCGAACCAAAAACCCTGCCAGACACATGCTGACCAAACATTTCAAAAATAACTCCAAGTGGTTTAAAGCTGACTGTGCCTCTGGCAGGAAACCACTGTCGTTCAGGAGCTCCACCCGGTCAGGACGCCCTGGGAAGGAAACCCGGGGCCCTCCTCCACTAAACATGGACTGGAGTGTGGGAAGGAAGAGGACGGTTTATACAGCAGTAAATTAAACACCCACGTCACTAGTGTCTTCGTCCTCACGTACGTCCATAACATCAGGATTATTAACAGTGATGAATCATTAATAAATAAGTCACAGTCATAGTGTTATGATATCATCTGACACAAAGACAGGAGGATCAGGACCACTTAAAAATCTGACTTCTTTCTTTAAAACTATGACTTTTAGTTATAACTTTCTTATCTTCTTATTTATAAATGACTTAAAGAACCATTATCAATCAGTGTATTTACTGCTCACACATGTTTCTTGTTCTGTCTTAAGGAATAAAATTTTTGGTGATTTTTATTTTTGAACCTGAAACCTGAATGTTCACTCACCGGCCACTTCATTAGGTACACTAGTGAAACCAGTCCTGCTCTAAATCTTGTCTTCATGAAGGTTCTGGTCTTCAGCTTTAGTTTAAAATAACTCAGAGATGATGTTGATTCAGTTTTTTATTTTGTAGAACTTTTGAACTGTCATGAAGGGGGATTTAGATCAGCATGCGTTCACTGGTGTACCTAATGTTTTGGCCTCCTCCGGCTGTTGATTTGTTTGTCAGCGGCGCCATCTAGTGTTTAAATAAGTTTTACAGCTGAATCAGTTTAGTTAAATTTTACTGGAGTATTTTTCAAGTTCTCCTTTTTTTTTTTTTTTTTAAATATATTTGCATATATATATTTTCTTAATCTTAAAAGTACAACTTAAAACATAGTAAAAATAATAAGGACAATACAAGGAGAGGTTTGTATTTCTGAGCTGATGACCTTTGACCCAGGAAGGAGATTAACACAACACTGTGTTCTACAACAAGGATCAGATCTGAACAACGAGACACAAACACTCAAAGAAGAAGACGAGAGGAGACTTCATCCAGAGTTCAGGCTTCAACTTCATCCTGGTCAGAAGTTATGAGCCGTTTCCATGGAGACCAAATCAAAAGATGCGATCGGATACGACATCAGTCACTGTGGAAGTTTATTAATGAAGAGGAAACAGAACAAGAGAAGAAGGATAGGGAAGAAGGGAGGGAAGAAGGAGGGAGGAGGCACAGGTGAAAAAAAATCTGTAGAAGAAGAAGAAGACTGACAAGGAGACAAATGAAGAAAGAAGAAGATGAGTTACTCAGATCTTTCTTTTTTCACTGTATTTGGGTAAATTCTTCGTTTACTGCGTCTAAACATTAGAAGTTATTTCCTTTTAACGTTCGTCTGTTAATTTGTCGGCTCCAGAAAATAACAGGACGTCTTTAAACATGGATTAAAACACTGAAGAGATTCTAAACAAAGAAGGAAACAGACCACATTAAAGGAGCTCGAACCGTGAGACGTTGGAAGAAGAAGAAGCTGAAGCGTGGACGTCGTTGGTGACCGTTACATAACCATGGCTGGGTTTAACATTCCCTCGGCGGCAAACAGAGGGATGGAGGTTGATTAGCCACCCAGGAAGAGGATTACCTACAGCTCAGTGTTTTTACAGCAGCACAGAAATGTTTGAGTAACCCGGGGGAAAGTGGCCTCCGATAATAAGTTAAAAGGGATCCAGCGAAGCTCAAATGTAAACGGAATAACTGGAGAGAGTGAAAGTATCTGAAGCCGGTGTTTACACAGGACGGGATGAGACGAGCAGAGAACAGCGAGCACTCGTCTGCTGACCGACTCTTGACACTTCTGTGGAGACGGCCTCTGAGGTCTGTGTTCACACCGAGGTGGCGGCGTAGCACCAAGGCTCCAGTTTCAGCAGAACGACTCTTTAAATGAAGTCACGTTTTTCAGGTGTTCTGCTCTTCAGACGTATCTTCACTTTGACTCCAAAACAAAACAACCATCTGTGAAGGTTCTCAGTCAACCAGGTCATGGTTTATCCAAAAGAAAGCTGAAACAAAGACAGCTGGACCTGTTGGGTTTCTTGAGGATGTTTTGACTTAAGTCTTCAGTTCTAAGTGACCGGTGGGGAATTGGGATGGAGAATGAGCACCTCAAAGAAGAAGAAGAACCAAAGAAGATGTTCCTCCACAATATGTCTGTGATGGTTCTCAGTCATCCAGGTCATGGTTTATCCAAAAAACAAAAGCAAAGCGGGGTGGCAAAGTGGTGTGGTGGTTAGCACTGATGCCTCACAGCCAGAAGGTTCTAGGTTCTAATCCATGGGCCGACTGGTTCCTTTCTGTGTGGAGTTTGCATGTTCTCCCTGTGTCTGCCCCCAACCCATGACCATTCACAGGACAAGTGGTTACAGAGGATGAATGAATGAATGAAAAACAAAACTGAAACAAGGACAACTGAACTTGTAGGTGTTCCTGAAGTCATTTTATCCACGAAGCTTCTTCAGTTTTAAGAGACTTTAAACAGGAACATCTGTGGGCGTTGTCCAAAAGTCTCTTAGAACTGAAGGACTGAAGACAATACTTCATTCAAACGTCCAAATTTGTAATTGAGACCAGTCGAAGGGTGCAGGTTCTCAGGTGTCATCCAGGTCATGGTCTATCCAGCAACTGGACCTGTTGGGTTTCTCAAAGGCATTTCATCCAAGTCTTCATCCAAGAAGAAGAAGGACTACTTGAAGACAACAGAAGACTTTTCTCCACAGTCTGTCTGTGATGGTTCTCAGCTTATCCAAAAACACAAAGCTGAGACGAGGACTTGTAGAGTTTCTTGAAGATGTTTTGTCATTGGCTTCAAGTAGCTGAGGAAGCTGTTTGGATGGAACGTCTTCAAGAAACTCTAAAAGTCCAGTTGAGCATCTTCAGGTCTTTAGGTCTGATTTGCCAACAAACAAAGGAGCTAACATGGTCTGGCTAATGGACAGCTAAGGTTTTTGTTTGACACCTCTACCATACAGTCTCTAGGCTCTTTAGATCTTGTCTGTGAAGATTCTCAGTCAATAAAACAAAGCTGAAACAATGAGACTTGTTGGGTTTTTAAAGCCAGTTTCATCCAAGTAAAGGAGATACTTGTAATCAGCAAGTCTCCTTGATACTCCAACACTAGTCAAAGGGGGCTTGTCCAAAAGTGCGTTGCATTATTTTTGTGCAGGTTCTCAGTGATCCAGGTCATGGTCTATCCATAAAGACAAAGTTGAAACAAGGACAAACGGACTTGTAGATTTTCTTAAAGACGTTTCACTACTGATACAAGAAGCTAGAACTTAAGAATCTACTTGAAAGAAACGTCTTCAAGAAAACCAACAAGTCCAGTTGTCCTCTTTAGATCCTGATCAGGTCACACACTAATATTTATTGGCACCAAACCTGATGCTATGCTAATGCTATGTCTGTTTTTTTTATGACCTAAAGAACGCGATGCGACCGTCTTCACACTCTCCTCTTTTTCTGCCACGACGAGAAAATATAACCTTGTCAAATTCCTCCTTCCTGCGAGTGAGCCCACATACTGACGGCGAGGTGCGACTGGCGAGCCTCGTTCGCTAATGGGCCTCACCAGCCGACCACATTCCACAGCTCAGGGTCCGAGCCCACACACTCATATATCTGCTCAGGTGGGAACACCTTCCACTAACAATAATTCAGGGGATTCAGCGAGTTTGAGCCAAATCTCGAGTCCCTTCAAAGTGTTTCTGCCAAATGACACCGGGGCTCGAGGTTCAGCCGGGCTTTAGGATACCTTTCATCATGGCTTTGTGGGATAAAAGTGTATTATTTCAAGTGGACATAATTAGTATATTCTCTGTTCTGTAGGGTGCGGTCTTAAGCTGCTCTATGATTTGCATGACGGCGTGTTAAGGCGTTGGTTTATAGCCAGAAGGTTCTAGGTTTGAACTGCTGCAGCCTCTTAATGCTAAGAAAAGTGGCTCGATGCACCTTTTTTAAAATTTCCTTTAGCATAGGAGAAGATCTTTTATGGAAGAGGAAAAGATAATGCAGTCCATTAATTCCTTGCAGAAGAAACTACACCAATATTATGCTTATGACTCGATCCAAAACTGAAGGAAATTCTTGTACAATTAGATGAAATTATGACTAAATATTGATGTTTTCTCTGCTGCTCTAGAAGGAGTCATCTGAACAAAACCAACAAAGCACTCACACAGAGCTCACCAAATGTTTACCTAATGGAAACACCCTCCACCATTTTGGCTCCTGGCACCAAACTCACCATGCTGATAGCGATAAAATCGAGGAACGTTTGTCTCTATTTTTACTGTTTTCCACATGATAGGAGTCATATCTGAGTAAACCAGCGTATAACTGGAGCCTGCATCATTCCAAGACGACTTGGCTTCAAGTGAATACCCTGCTGATGTGTCCTTGAGCCTGACGCTAAATCCCTGCCAGCTCCAGGAGTGCTGCTTTCCTCCCTGACCATGACCTTTGACCTTCTCTGGAAAGGAGAGAAAAAGCAGTCCTGCTGTTGTGATGAATAATGGATCACACTTTTATTACACCTCTGCACCGATTGTTGCTGGTCTGAACCAGCAGCGGCGGCGGCGGCTTCACAATAATAGGAGGTCAGAGGTCAGGTGTACAGCTCGGACGTCAGATGTCTGAAGACTGAACAAAGAAGGTGATTTGGGTTTGTGGTTTACAGCCGGCGGTGGAAAGGTTTGATGCCTGGCACCCGTGAGGTTGTTTTTATTTTAGAGAGAAGGCTTTAAAGGATTAGCATCAACTGCTGATCAAAGGTGGACCAGAAGAAAACTGGTTCAGACGTGGTTTATGTTCTGAATCACTGCTTCTCCAGCTGAGTTGAAGGAGGAACACAGAAAACTATCAAAGACCTACCGGCAACTATTACTGCTTCTGTGTCTGGACCAAAAAGTTGCTCTTGAACGCACCACAAAGGCCACAACCAACCACCAGCTGCTACACAGTCTGTTATCATCACACAGGAAGCTAGGAGTGTTTTTTAATGATGTGATTACTGACTCATATTTTAATATTTAAACCAACCTACGAATTTATCTTTGACTAAGAACATTGGTTTTTGGTTCGTTTGTCTTCAGTTTAAAGCTGAAACTCATAATCATGTGCATGGATGGACATTTTTTTCCAGTTTATAAATGTAATGATTAATTATTTTGTCAATAAAACATCATAAACTGATGTTTTTCTTGTCTAATGTTAAAGTTAAGACAAAAAACTTTTTATTGGTTTAATTTGTATAGAAACTGAATTCACTGATTGTATTTCTGTCTTCAGAATTTGACTTGGACACACCACAAAAAAACCAAACCTCCCATTGTCCCATTTATTAAACCGTAAGCCCGCCCCTCTGGAGCCTATCAGAGGCTCCGGCTGCTCAGCGGTCGTGCGCATTGGCCTTGCCGCGCGTCAGTCGTGCTGTCGGGGGCATGGTGTGGGAGGAGCCGTGTAGAAGGGACGGAGGATGGAGGGGTGGCGGGCGAGAGGCGGCGCGACTGTCAATTGTGTTCCCTGTTCTCGTCAAAAGTCTGCTGTTGTTGCCCGGAGTGCAGCCGAGACATCCGCAGCGGCCGCGTCTAGTCGGAGCGACGCGCTCCGTGGATCACACATGAGTGGATCTTCTGTTTTGGCGTCTTGACGCTCGTCGCAGCGCAACTTCGCCCGTTCCTGCACTTTGACATCGGTGTATGTGTTTTTTTTTATTATTATTATTTTTTGCTGGGGTTGGAGAAAGCAGCAGCAGCAGCAGCAGCCTCGAAGATCTGTGTTTCCACCGCTCGCTTCTTTTACGCACCGAGACTTTCTGCGCGTTTTGATGCTTTGACCGCCTCGAACCTCGAGCAGCGGAGACTTGTTGCGCGCCTCCCGGGGGAGAGCGCATCAGTCCAGTTTCTCCTCAGAGTCGAGGCTGAAACCTGCGAGTGGTGCTTTGATTTGAGTGGAAGTCAACCCAGCTCACCGAGGATCCGCTCATAATTAAGGAAATTGGGGTGATTAGTTTGCTCCGGGCTGCGTCAGGGAACCAAGAACCAGTTTCTTCTTTAAATGGCATCCCCGCACAGCAGAGGCAAACTTTACTCGGGTCAGATCCGGCGAGCTGATTAATTCCCTTCCCGCTTGTTTCGCACCGAGCTCCTCCTCGCCGACATGTCCGAGCGCGATGGATGTGGAGACGGGCTGTGCAGCGACGGAGCGCCGGACTTCATTCCGCCGAGGGCGCCCCGCGGCCGGCGCAGCGGTGTCATCCTCCCCGGCGGCGGCGGCGGCGGCCAGGACACCGACACCATCCTCCTGGAGTCCGTGAAGGCGGCACCGCGCCGGAGCAGCATCATTAAGGTAAAGACAGCTGACATGTCTTACCTGTTGTTTGGCTCAGTTTTCTCTGTGACCCACTTCCTCTAAAAGGCTTACTGGATGCATCTGTGTTTAAAAACAGCTGCTCAGGAAAAAAGTGACAAAAAATTTTGATAAAAATGTGACAAATAATCTGAAATCTTAACTTTGAATGAGGTCAAGGTTCATTCGCTCTTCCAAGGCGCACACGGTGTCACACTTTGGCGCTTCACTCGTGCGTAATGTCACATTCCACATTCTCAGATGACTGGATAACTTAGTTTAGACATTTTAACAATTAAAATCAACTTAAGTGCCAGTTTTTATCTATAGGAGGAACATTCTGATAAGATTTGGTTGTCTGCTGGAACGACCCCTCACCTGCTGACCCTCTGACATCATGGTGACATCCCGGGCCTCACCTGTGCTCAGGTTGCAGGTCACCGGACCCCAAAGAGGAGCTGGAAGGGGAGGATCATGTTTGAGGCATCATTAGCTTTCATGTCATCCACTCAGCTTCTCCATCTCATGTTATCTGTCACCTACAGCAGAACCAGGTGCTCAAGTAATACCGCTGCTACTTAAGTGTTTCCATATTTCTGAATTTGACAGCTTAATGTTTAAATTTAATTTTTATTTAAAAACATTATAAGATACAACAACTGTATTTCAGCATAACACAGAACTGTGCATACACAAAGCGCTAACATGTGCGTTCTATGTTAAATGTTAAAATGTTAATGTTGTTAGCTCAAACAAGAGCTGTTGACATTAACATGACATTAGACAACCTAATGTAAGCCATTTTGTTAGCTTAAAAAAGGGTTAGCGGCTGTTAGCCCCAACTAAATATATCTAGCTGCTGTTTTATCCCAAATAAGTCGACGTTAGGTGCTTTGTTAGCTTAAACAAGGTTATCTTAGTCAAAATAAGATACGTTTAGCGACTGTGCTAGCTTATACTAGATATGTGTAGCTGCAGATCTTACTGCAGTGTTAGCCTTAGATAACATTAGCAAAGATGATACAATCTTAGCTACTGTGTTAGCCCAAACAAAGTATCGTTAGCCGCTTTTACGTCCAACTATTGATTGGGCATTGTAGCTATTGTGTTAGCCAAGCTAGATTACATTAATCCAAATGTGATATGTTAGCTGCCGTGTCGGCCTAAACTATCAATGATTAGCTCAAAGGTGAACATCATTGCTGCCGTCTTAGTCTAAACTAGATATATTTAGCTCAAAGGAAGTAACCTAGCTGCGGTGTTAGCCTAATCTAGATATGGTTTGCCCAAATCACATAGTTTTAACCACCGCATTATCTTGAACAAGACAACATTAGCCCAGCTGAGATATAGTGGCTGTGTTACCCTAAGCAACACAACGTCTAAAACAAATGCGATAATTAGGCTGCTCTGTTCACATGAATATGAAAGTAAATGAGATAAACTTAGCTGCGGTGTTAACCTAAACTAGATAATGATAGCAAAGATGAAATAAACTTGTTTAGGCTAACGCAGTAGCTGACCTCAGCCCGAATGAGATAGTCTTAGCGGTTGTGTTAGCCTAGACTAGATAACATTAGATCATTTGTTCTTATGATCAGATTAAATTTAAAGATATAAATTCAACAGTTGAAAATAATAATTATTATTTATCAGCTACAGGAGATAATTTTCTGCAAACTGAGTACAGATACTTGTTGTACTTTCAGTACACTGTATTGACATTTGTCTTTTTTTGTCTGTAACGTTAAAGACGCTGAAGGAGGCACAGATTGATGCTTATTTGTCACTGAGGTTTATGACCTTGTCAGCCCATCTGACGATATCAGGTCAGCCTCCATATTTCATGTCAGCTGTCAAGTCATGGGGGAAGGTGATGATTCTGGCCGGTGTTCAAACCGAGAGTCAGCCTCATCCGACCCAGCTGAACACAGAGTCCTTTGACTTGTGTCGAGGAGGAAGCAGATGAAAGGATGAGAGAAGTGATGTCGGTGACGGGCACGGCGACACGTCTCAGGATCAATGGCAGAGTCTCATATTCTGTGATTTCATCTTTAAGCAAATATCCAAACATTATCTGGAGACCCTGTCGATGCAAGCTATGAGATCTCGCCACGGCCAAATGAATCTGAATTTCACTTCCACTTTTAAATATGAAGCAGAGTGAACGGCGACCAGCAGAGCGCTTCACTTGAAGGGGGATTTTCTTCCCCTTTACCACCGGTTAAAACTGAGGCTGGAAGGGCGAGGCTGCCTCCTGCACGGCTCACATTACTGCAACAACAAACTCTCACATGTGTCTGCGACGCCCACGCAACATGTCACCTTCTGCACACACACCCTCCCTGTTTGTTCAACTTACCCTGTTTAATGCCGGCAATTAAGGCGATCCTTGTTCAGTCCACAAACTCTGACCTGTTCGGCTCATGCAGGCAACTTTCTGCATCCTTAGTTCAAGAGCCTGTTGTATATTAAATTTGCTCATTTAACCTCAGTAACAGTTCAGATTGTATCACAATGCGACCGGAGCTCATTCTGCCTCTTTAACAAAGTGGTTTCACGTCATTTTATACAAATTTCTGCAAAACTCAACCCGTCATGTTTGATGTCTTTGGGTTTTTCGGGCTCTCAAGTAGAATTATTAGGTTGTTCTGAGTTTCTTTGCTGTTGTTTTAAGTCTTTTTGTGATTATTTGGGGTCTCTTGTCAGTTGTTTTGAGTCTCTTCCTGGTTATTTGAAGTCGGTCTGTGGTTATTTGGTCTCTCTTGGTGGTTGCTTTGAGTTTCTATGCAGTTGTTTTGTCCATCTGTGGTTATTTTGAGTGTTTTTGCAGCTAAGTGGGGCCTCTTTGCAGTTGATTTGTCTCGTTGTGGTTGTTTTGAGTCACTTTGCGGTTACTTTGAGTCTCATTGTATATTTTCTGTCTGTTTGTGCAGAACCACTCTCTTTTCTGCTCACCTAACTTCATATTACGTTTTTCCTCAACACAGAAACGCGTCAATCACCCGCATGTTTTATCAATACGACAAGGTTATGTGGCAGAGATTGCTTTGTGAGGAAGCTACGACATAGTGTTGTGTCCTGTGTTGGTCAGATATCTCTCACTGCGGTGCTTTTATATGTCATCTACAAAGCCGATTTGCAGTTGTTCATCTTTTGTGCTCACAATCCACCCGGGAGAGCTTCATGTCTACCCAAGCCTTGAAAACACTCCAGCAGCCAGTCACCTCTTGATCCTCCATGCCAGAAATAACTCTGGTTTAATAATAAGAAAATAATTGCATGTTCTTGGCCTCAAAGAAAATCCTTCTGCAACTCAGAAGGCTCAACACAACCACAAAAGCCAAACCTACCACAAAATTTGCAGAACAACTGCAAATGACCACACATGGGCAAAGAACAACCACAGAAAGATAAAAAGGAAACAAAGCACCCACGAGGAGAGACAAAATGACTGCACATGAACAGAAAACAGCTGCAAAGAGAGAAAAAACTACCACAAAAGAAACAAAAGGATGTAAAACTACCACAAACGGACACAAAACAACCACAACAAGGACAAAACAGCTACAAAGAGACACAGAACATACGCAAAGAGACACAAAACTACTAAAAAAGAACACAAAACAACCACAGAAGAACGCAAAATAACTACAAAAGGACACAAAACAACTACAGAGAGACACAAAACTACCACAACAAGGACAAAACAGCTACAAAGATACACAGAACATACACAAAGAGACATAAAACTACTAAAAAAGATCACAAAACTACCGCAACTGTACACAAAACTACCACAACTGGACACAAACCAACCACGGAAGGATACAAAACAACTACAACAGGACACAAAACGACTACAGAGAGACACAAAACAACCACAACAAGGACAAAACGAGTACAGAGAGACACAAAACTACCACAACAAGGACAAAACAGCTACAAAGAGACACAGAACATACGCAAAGAGACATAAAACTACTAAAAAAGCACACAAAACTACAAAAACTGGACACAAAACTACCACAACTGGACACAAACCAACCACGGAAGGACACAAAACAACTACAGAGAGACACAAAACAACTACAACAAGGACAAAAATGGCTACAAACACACACATCTCTGGAGCAGACGCTGCTTCATTGCGTCTAAAGCGAGTTAAAGGGACGTTAATCTCAATCTAATTAAACACATTAGCTTCAGGCTGTTATATTAATTTCCCCCAGCAAACCAGCAGCAATTAGCTTACAGCATTACTGTCTAACAGGCCAGAAGGAAAACATGCGCTCTGTGGCGGAGATGCCACCGGGATTAACGGAGACTGACAACCAGGAAGAGGCTCAGGGGACGGCTCGGCTGGACGTCTCGCTGACAGGCCTCCGTGTTGGTTGACTGCTCAGGAGACGGCAAGTTTCCTCAACGCCATGGGTGTTAGGAAGCATTTTGGCAAGTGTAATTGGTTTGGATTTTGTCATCTTGGAAACTGTTCAAGTGACGCTAATCAAAAGGTCAGGGTGTTTACCAAAGCCGCCACAGGTCAACCTCTGTGGACCAAGAATGTCTTCACGAACTGTCACGACAGTCTGTCCGTTATTCATCTAGAGACGCTCATATAAAAGGAACGATGAGCTGAAAATCTGGAGAAGAACCAGATGAACACAATGATCCATGCCTGGACCAGAGAGACCTGGACCAGTGGTCAACATGGAGACTGCTTTCTGATTCAGTCGAGGAGACTATGACTAGTTTGTTGACTTTTTTCACATCATGTTAGTAGAAAGAGAATTAAGTCTAATATTAACTTTCACTTTCTTAGTTTTAGACTACAATTTTTGGTTTTGGATTTAGTTTTAAAAGCAAACTTGTCCAAAAAACACACGGACCATCGATGAACCCTGGATCTATTATGGAAAAGTCATGGAATTTCATATGACGGCCACAGTGGGAGCCGTGTTTATGTTCGATAGGAGTTTATTTTTGTCTCTCCTCAGACCGAGCTCCATGTGGACTCCTTTCCCATCTGAATCTTCCTAATCCCACTTTGTTTCTCTATTTCTTTCTTTCATTCATTCTGTCTGATGTTTGTTCTCACTTTGCTCTGATTCTCCGTCCAACTTGTTGTTTGCTCCTGGATTCTGGTCAACAGTTACGACAATGTGTCCCCTGTGGTTGTGTGGTGGCCTCTGAGGGCCCCTCTGTCTCCCGGTATCATCCAGCTACTGGTGCCACATGCCCCCAGCCCCCCTCCTCCGGGGACAGACCTCATCACAGCTGTTCTGGTCAGGAGTTTGTGCGACTGAGACAAAGCACATGTAGCTCTGCACATACTTTTGTTATTGTGATCTTTTCTGAACACGTGTTTCGTGTCTCGGCCTTGAAGAGCTCGAAAAGAGATAGAGATAGCAGGGCGGCACGATCTGACCAAAAAAATAAAAAGAAGTGCAACAAAATAGGCAGCGTTTATCAGGACGTTCAGGAGCGTTATTTATTAAAATATAAATATTTGATGTAAAATGTCACTTCAGCTGTTTGTTGTGTGGGCGTCATGACTTGGAGACATGATCCAGATTTTGGAACAAGCTGGAAAGACTCTCACACTTTAAGATCTAATTATTTCTGACAATAGTTATTTTAGAGAAGGAAGGAAGGAAGGATGGATGGTAGAAGGAAAGGAAGGAAAGAAGGAAGGGAGGGAGGGTGGGAGGGAGGGCGGGAGGGAAGGAAGGGAAGAGGGAATGAAAGAAAGAAGGAAAAGGAGAAAGGAAGGAAGGAAAGAAGGAAAGGGAGAAAGGAAGGAAGGAAGAAGGGAGAGAAGGAAGGAAGGAGGGAGGGCAGGAGGGAAGGAATGGAAGAGAGAATGAAATAAAGAAGGAAAGGAAGAAGGGAGAGAAGGAAATAAGGAAGGAAGGAAGGAGGGAGGGCAGGGGGGAAGGAAGGGAAGAGGGAATGAAATAAAGAAGGAAAGGAAGAAGGGAGAAAGGAAGGAAGGAAGGAAGGAAGGAAGGAGGGCAGGAGGGAAGGAAGGGAAGAGGGAATGAAATAAAGAAGGAAGGAAGAAGGGAGAGAAGGAAAGAAGGAAGGAAGGAGGAGAAGGAAGGGACGAAGGTAGGAAAGGAAAGGAAGGAAGGAAGGCTCTCAATGAACAGACATCACTGATTCATGTGATCATTTCTACTAGTGGTTGAATGAATGAGTTAAACTCCTCTTCCTCAGATCAGCCCTGTTGAGTAGGTGGTCTTTAATGTGACCCAGGACTCATTGTGTGTTCACACTACCAAAGGAAGGAGGTCACATGTGTCCCAGACCACCTCCACATGTGGACTGACACCAGATCAGATCTGTTTAATGTGTCCCGGGTGTGTTCACATCTGTAGTTTTAGCTGGACACCTTCAATTGGACGGCCTAGGACGGATGTTAATGTGTACACACTGTACAAACTTTGATGATGTGTATGACTCCTGTTACTACTGTCCATAACCACATTAAGCCCCGCCCCCAAACTATCTGATTGGCCCAGCAGATCTTTGCAGGAGGAGAATCAGTTTCTCAGCAGAGAGACTCCAGATAAACTCTAAGTATTGTGCGAAAATTAAGACAGTTTTGCTTTTTTTTAAAGCTCAAAATGGGACAAAGGTGTGTAAATTGTCTTCAGGTAACGCTACACTATGAATAAACATAATTTGATTGATTGTAATGAAAAGATTTCAGCCTAATGTGACGTGAGCTGTTCTGAGTTTCTTGGAGTTGGAAATAAGAGCTCGTCTGTTATTGGAGTTAATGCGAACGATGTGGGATTTAAACTGTGACCCTCATTCCCGAGGCGACAAGGTCTCGAGTGCTGGAATTAAAGCAGCGGAGCATAAAGAGGATTTTAGATTTGGAAGAACTGAAAACACAAACTGGTTTAAAGTTGAGCGACTGTGGGCAAGAACAGAGAGACGTTTATATCTACAAATCACTTCCTGTTTAAAAGCTCTCTGCCTGTATCCACGTACATAAACACATCTCTCATTTGCACAGCTATCTTGCCTTTCTATCACTGTCGCTTTTTTTTTCTTTGAAAAAACAGCAGGAAACAAGAAGAAAGTCAAGTGTCAAGGACTCAACATACTGAAAAACAACTGTAGAGATCGTATGTCGGGTTTTGTTGTGTAGAGCTTCAACCTAGGAGGAATCAAACGTAATAAATGAGCCTGTTTTCTTAATGCGTTTGTATTTTCTAATGTTTTCTAATGATGTGACAATGATTAGTACCAGTACCACTGAAATACCACGTTTCTAAAATATAAATCTGACACAATAAATAATAATGCACACACAAGGTAATGTTATGTTATTGCAAACAAGCTAATTTTATGTTCTGTCAACCCAAACAAGATATATATTAGCTAATATTTGCCCCAACTTTTAGTGTTACCTGCTAATAGCCCTAGCAAGATAACGTTAGCCCAAAATGAGATAATGTTAGCTGCAGTTAGCCCCAAAAAGATATTTTTTGCCACTGTTAGTGGAAACAGGATATTATTAGCTGCTGTTAGCCAAAACATGATAACGTTAGCAACTACTTTAGCTTAAACAAGATGTTAGCTGTGGGTACCCCCAAATAAGAAAATGTTAGCCACTGTTAGCCCGCACAAGGCAGTGATAGCCTGTAGTTTAGCCCAAAACAAGATGATGTTAGCTGCTATTAGCCCATACAAGACAATGCTAGCCCAAATGAGATAATGTTAGCCCAAATGATATAGCATGAGCTGCGGTTAAAGGTACTGTTAGCCCAAACAAGACAATGCTAGCCCAAATGAGACAATGCTAGCCCAAATGATATAGCATGAGCTGCGGTTAAAGGTACAGCCCAAACAAGATAATGATAGCCACATTGTTGGATGTTGTTAGCAAAAACTCAATAATGCTAGCCACTACTTTAGCCAGGGATAAGATAATATTAGCAGCAGTTAGCCTAAACAAGATAATGTTAGCCCAACAACATGCTACGCTACACAAGATGATACTAGCTTCTACATAACCGTATGTATAGTGTTTGTGTTTCATGTGTTTGACTGGGTTCTCTTTGTCTACTTTCAGAACTTGTGTGAAAATCCGCTGATGTTTTGAGTAATTTTATACAGAAACGTAGAAAATGTTGAGCTGCTCTTTACATCCAAACTTTTATTTTTACTTTGGCTCATGCTGGTGTGTTGGACATGCTTGTTTGTTTCAGATCCCTATCTTAGAATACTTTAAGTGAAAAGAAAGAACATAAACATTCCTGTGCTTCTCTCACCAGTGGCACAGGAATGTAAATAATGTAGTTATCGTGATATGAAGTTGTGACCTTCATGATATATTTTGTTGGGACCTTCAGATAAACTCAGATTCTATGTGAACTGCTCCTGGATTCTGGTTCCAGTCTTTTCCTGTAAAGCCTCTCCTGCTCTTATCGTGCTGTGCAGCAGTTCTGCATCACCGCAAGCTGCTGACATGTGTCTCGTCACTGGTTGTCTGGGTCGTCTGGACCTAAAAACGTTTGCTGTAGTCTGTTGGAATGAACTGATTCAGGTTGTTTCAGCTCGTTTGGAGGAATGCTGGGCAGCTGCCAGAGTCGGCCGCTCTGACTTCACCGGGTCCAGCCGAGATCTCTGGCACCGCGCACGCCTGCTGCCATGGCAACCACATATTGGAACCCATGACAACATTGCCCCCCTTCCCTCCCCTCTCCTAATCCTGACTCCCCCCTGCTCCCCCCCTTTTGCACACCCCTAAATAATAGTGTGGGGACATAGAGTACCAGTCAAAGGTTTGGACACACCTTCTCAATCAGTGGCCTGTTTATTATATAGATTAATACATTGAACCAGTTTGGAATCATGTAGTGAACAAAAAAAAACCTGTTAAATAAACCAGAATATGTTTTATGTTTTAGCTTCTTCTCAACCAGATTCATGAGGAAGTCACCTGCAATGTTTTTTCCTACAACAAACGAACTAAATGATGTAAGAGAGTCTGTTTTCTTAATGTGTTTGCATTTTCTGATGATAGTACCAGTACTACTTAAGTTTCTGAAATATAAATTTGATACTAAAAGCAATAAATTAAAACATTATATTTTGACGAAATGAATGTTATGATGGTGGCCAACAGGTGAACTACATTAGTTAAAACAATACAGCATTATATACTACTTTGGCCCGCCCAACAATCTATATGTTTGTAGCCCAAACAAGCTAATTTTACATTCTTTTAGGTTCTAAATAGGATAATGTTAGCTTGCGTTAGCCCCAACTTTAGCCAAAACAAGATAGTGCTACCTGCTAATAAGCCAAACAAGATGAAATTAGCTAAAAATTAGATAATGTTAGTTGCGTTTAGCTCCAAAAAGATGCCACTGTTAACGCAAGACACGATATTATCAGCTGTTATTAGCTGAAAGGTGCTGTTAGCCCAAACAAGCTAATTTTACCTTCCATTAGCTACTTTTTTTTACTTTTAGCCCAAACAAGATAGTGCTAATAGTCTCAACAGGATAAAATTAGCCCAAAATGAGATAATTTTAGCCCCAAAAAGATATTGTTTGCTGTTGGAATAAACTGATTCAGGTCGTTTCAGCTCGTTCAGGTTCTACTTTAGGTTCTTCTCTTTCAGCTTCATGAGGTCATCGCCCGGAATGGGTTTCTGACACTCTTGAGGAATTTCTCAGAGGTGCTGAGCTCTTGTTGGTGGCTTTGCGTTTACTTTACTGAGGTACAACTCATAAATCATCTCAGTTGGGTTTACGCTGCAAAAACTGAAGTCCCACAAATAATGCAATCTCTTAAACTAAGGAAAAACATGTTCCTTTTACCACATGAAGCTCCGCCCAAACGATCTGATTGGTGCAGCAGATCTTTGCAGGAGCATAATCAGACTCCGGACTTTACACCACATAAAAAAGGTTGTGGACAGGAGAAGTTTGCCTGACTTCCAGACTATTGATGTCTAATTACATATCACTGGATAGACTCTCTGATCTTTCAGGCTAGTTGGCTAGCTGGCTAGCTACTCCTCCTTCCTAACTCCCTAACTTCTCTGATATCAAGTAACGCTTTGTGGACAAATTTCTAATTTTATTTCTGACATTCTTGTCGTCGTGCTTATGTTTCTACAAGCTACGACTCATTAGAGGTTAATGATATGAACGGATAACACTGTGTATATGTCTTAAAAGGTTTTCTGGTTTTAGTTTGTCACATTTTGACAGACCTCTGGAGGAATGCCTCTCTGAAATCCTTTATAACCTCCTCTCTCTGTCTCTCTCTTTCTCTTCATTCATTCCCGTAGCTGGTCTCGTTTCACCGGCTTTATTCAGCCTTGCAGAACGAATTGTCTGAGAGCGAGAGAAGCGAGGGAAATGATAAAGACATGGAGGGTGGCAGATTCAGAGCATGTAAGGCACAAGTGAAAAAAAAAAAAGGACAGTCAGGTACTTTTGAAGCCACAAATCGTTGTGAAGGCAGCAAAAAGGAAGAAGAGCAGAATTGAAGAGGTCTGTGCAAACAAAAGCATCAGCCCACAGCAATATATTGTTCTCTCTGTAGTGGTGTATTCTCATAAAATATATCGCTGCTGCTGCTGCAGAAATCCTGTTCTGTCCCAGAATAATAACACCTTTACTGTAATTATCTCTCTTTTCTCTCTGTGGTCAATTATACAGCAAATAAACTGCTGTGTCCAAGATGATTCTGTTATCGGGAATGAGTCAGATTTACCTGAAACACGATACCAGGACCTTTTGAGCATCGCTGAGATCCTACCATTCTTTAAATCAGTCTACGGTCTTATTCATATATCCTGTGCAGATTGACGCCAAAGCTTGTCAAGTTATTCTTTACAACCCGTGTCTCATTCATACAGAAGATTAATAGTATTTCACTGAGGAAACAAAACCTGGGATAGGCTCCAGCCCCCCCTTCCCCCGCGACCCTCCAGAGAACAAGAATGAAGAAACACAAATGGTAGACCAGTATTTCTCAACAGTTTCATTAAATTTGCTACTTGCACTGTAAATTTACATTACCCCACACCTTTAGCCTGAATATACGAAGTAGCGCTGCCCCATCAAATCAAACACTTTTGATGTTTGTGTCAGTTTTTCAGTATGTGACGTATTCCACACAGGTCTACGTCACAGGAACAGACGAGCTGAGGTCTGTTTCCTAACTCGCGGCTTATGACGCCACCGTACAAGGATTCACCATTACTGCCTGAGCTTATGCTGCATGATTTATAATTTCTCTGTCAAACCTCCACATGGTGGGCAGCTGGGTACACAGCTGGATTTAGTGCACAGTGACAGCTGTTGCATCATGGACTCTATAGACCAGTTTAACCCAGAATGCTTTGTGTTGGAGCGAACAAATTAAAAAAGATGCATTTAAAGAAAACAAATAGAAAGACTGAAGATCAAACCCTCAGGTTTTAAAAGACCTGACGTCAAAGAACGACTGCGGACAAAAAATGCGCTTTAAAAAAAAAAAAAACTCCAAAAATGTGAATTAAAAATCTCTTTGCCTGGTTTTCACATCTTATCCGTAAGTGTACCAAATTTCAGATTAATACATAAAAGTGTAGATATTTTAATCTAAACTTCATAAAACTAACTGCTGTTTCATAATTTGTCCTCTAGGGCAGTGATCCCCAACCCCCGGCCCCCGGACCGGTACCGGTCCGTGGGTCATTTGGTACCGGGCCACACAGAAAGAATAAATAACTTCCATTATTTCCGTTTGATTTATTATCTGAGTTTGAATGACCGGATTCTCTCCATTACATCCGTCTATGACTCACTCTTGACGCATGTCAAGGCCTCGAGACCATAGATCACGTCCCGCTAAATTTAAACCCCCAAGCTAGCAAAATGAGTAAAAAACAAACGTCTTTAGAAAGTTTCTTTGCGAAGGGGAAACGATCCAGTGAAGGGACAGAAGAGGAGCCTGCGACTGCCAAAAGAAAGAAAGCTGCATTTAACAGACAATATCAGGAATCCTACTTAAAATATGGATTTATTGCAACGGACGATTCCCACGCACCAAGCCTGCTGTGCATAATATGTGGAGACCTCTAGGCTCTCTAATGAGGCGATGAAGCCTTCAAAACTGGTTCGTTGCAGCAAAACAAGCTCAGGGCTCCCACTGATTCAGTGCTATTGTGAGTAGCTAGTATTTTCATGCTCTTATTTTGAAGGCATGTTTTAACGTTACCATAGCGACCAGAGAGCGTTGGGGCAGAGAATCCTCTCTGCTACTCATGTCATGTTCTGTTGTTGGTGTGACGTTATGAGGACGCTGCTAATAAAGTTGCACATGAATACACCGTGGATTTACGTTTATTATTATTATTTTATAGAGAAAATACTACAGTTTTTATGCCGGTCTTATCATTTTATTTTGTTTTTATCTGCTACACCTTTAGATCGGTCCGTGAAAATTCTGTCTGACATTAAACCGGTCCGTGGCGCAAAAAATGTTGGGGGCCACTGCTCTAGGGGTCGCACTGTTTTAGTAAGACTTGCGACGTAACACGACACTGAGGCCCAGAACTAAACAGCAGGCGGCAGCAATGCACCGACATCGTACTTATTCTTCTTAAAAAAAACGTCAGGTAGTTCCTAAAATGTTTTGTAAAAGGAGAGTTCATTAAATGTTAACGATTTCATTATCTACTTGTAGTTCTTTGCACTAAAACAATGAGGAAACATTTTCATTATTTATAGGTTATTGTGCTATTATGTTACTGGTCAAACTGGGACTGTGTGTAGCCCCTGAACTAAAACGACACTAAATGATAAGGTTTTAATTGATGATTAATTGTTCGACCTATACGTGATGTCTTCTGACGTCTCATTTGGTCCAGAAATAACCCACACAATTCTTAATTTTTCCCGATAAGCGACTCAAATAAGTTGAATAATTGTGATCGGAACATTTGAGAATAAAATGCACATGAGTTGATGAGATGAGGAGTTGAATTGGTTTCATTAACCCTGACCTTTCAGAGTCTGATCTGGATACAGAGGGAAACTAAAAGGACACATTAGAGCTGCTTTGTCTGACTCGTTCTCTGCTGCACAAGCCGCTGAGTGGATTTAGATGTTGAGATCATGCTGGGTGGAGAGGACACGTCTCGCACCCTCCATAAAACCTCCTGATTAAGACCGTTCAGACTCTTCGTTTCCATCACTGAAATGGTAAAAGTCACTTCTTTCTGTCTGCAGCCGTTTCCTGTACGTCACTCATGACCTGTAACCTCCAGTGAGGACATCTTTGGTCGGTTTCCATGGCTACCGAGAGGAAAAGAAAAAAACAAAACAGAAAACCCCTCTGACTTCTCCATCTGGCTCTCTTTTCAGGCCCAATTTTTATTTTTTGCGTTTTGGAGGGTCTCAGCTGTTGGACGGATGAGGCCGAGGACTGGACTGGGAGTTTCCACCCAGCTGGTTTCAACTTCATTTACAGTGGAAAAAAATATGAAACGCTGAAAATGTAAAAAGAGAAATGTTATGTTAAGCTCGGTCCACATGGAAAATATTTTGGGCAACAACCAGGATGCACATGAAACACGAAGACCATTAAATAAACATGAATTAATTAAAGGTCATGCTAACTCTGCACCGTTTATCAAAACCAGACAATGAGACGAATGGTATTTAAACTAGAGCTGCATCGAATGAACAATGGATTATTATCTGAGTGGTCAATTAATCCTTTAACTTAATACTAAATAATAAACCTAGTAAACCTTTATTCCAACATTTTACTATATTTTAACATGAAATTATCTGTTACCTGATGATACTGTTGATCACAAAGTTCAGATTCATTCAGTGGAATCAGGAGAGTTTATTGGATCTGTCTATAATTAGCAGTTAGCATGGTGTTGACTGTAATGCTAACGTCAGCTGCACTATTTGTCTGCCCAAGGTTTAACCTTCATGGATATCTGCCTGTTTTAGCTTTATAGGCGCTGACATGCTATCCATTAGCATCGTCATTACTATCACCATTAGCATCCGTAAGTTGTTGCGGTTAGATCTGGTAGGTTGTTTAATTTTTAACATAGTGTGTGCATCTTATTAGTTCTTTGGTTTATGAGTTCCCACACGTTCACCGACGTTCTGGTGATCTAGAAGATCTGTTGAGATGCTCAGGCTTTTCCTAGCCTCCCAGCTAACAATAGCTCTTCCTATCTTCCTTGCCTCTTCGCTAACAGTACCAATTCATAGCTTTCTAGCCTCCTAGCTAACATTCCTAACTTCCTAGCCTCCCAGCTAACAGTAGCTCTTCCTAAATTCCTAGCCTTCCAGGTAATAGCAGCTCTTCCTAGCTTCCTAGCTAACAGTAGCTCTTCCTAGCCACCCAGCTAACAGTAGCTCTTCCTAGATTCCTAGCTTTCCAGGTAATAGCAGCTCTTCCTAGCTTCCTAGCTAACAGTAGCTCTTCCTAGCCTCCCAGCTAACAGTAGCTCTTCCTAGATTCCTAGCCTTCCAGGTAATAGCAGCTCTTCCTAGCTTCCTAGCTAACAGTAGCTCTTCCTAGCCTCCCAGCTAACAGTAGCTCTTCCTAGATTCCTAGCCTTCCAGGTAATAGCAGCTCTTCCTAGCTTCCTAGCTAACAGTAGCTCTTCCTAGCCTCCCAGCTAACAGTAGCCCTTCCTAGATTCCTAGCCTCCCAGGTAATAGTAGCTCATCCTAGCTTCCTTGCTGCCTCGCTAACAGTACCTATTCATAGCTTTCTAGCCTCCTAGCTAACATTCCTAACTTTCTAGACTCCCACCTACTGCCACCTGCTGGTATAAAAATGTATTTCCTCTCAGCTGATCGTTGGCTGTAGGTTTGTGGTGCATTCAAGTGCAAATGTTTGGTCAAGACACAGGAGACGTTACAGTCAACATTTGTCGACGGTCGTTCTTTAACATCCAGGTTGATCTTCCTTGTTGAGATGCTCATACATAACGGTTGTGCGGTTGTGCTAAATGTCCATCTTATCGGGTGTGTTTGAAGAAAACCATGTAATAAGATGCTTTTGGTAATTTTCAGCTATATACACCATATTTTCTCTCATAGTTGTGTTTTCTCTAAGACTCAATTAAATTTTCTTTATTAAAATGTTTGTGGTGATGAGCCGCATCTATTGCTCTAAACATTGCTTTCTAGCGTTTATCACTCAGACTGCGACGCTGATCTGCGCTTGCTAATGAGGAGGCATGGAGACGGGCAGCTGCTGCTCAGACAGACAGGCGTAAACAGACTTTTGCTAAGCAGTGACTCCACTCGAGGACAGCGAGCCCCGTGGGATGCATTCACTCAAATATGACGATCCCACGTCTGTGCTGCAAAGCTTTGGGCCTCTATTCAGATTTAAACAAGGGCTAATTAAAATAATTACCGCTCTTCTAGCATGAAGAGATGGCCGCCCCCACCACCACCACCTCCACCACTTTACCCAGTTCTTTTTGTTGCCGCTGCAGGAACCGAGGCATCATTAAGAGTCTATTCGCTCCTGAAATAGTCCTCGTCTCTCTGTACGAACATCTCCTGCTCTTCCCTCCCTCCCATTAAGTCGTTAAGGCGAACATTGCCTTTGTGGTCATTTCTCTTGTCTTTATCACTCAAATTATCTGTCATTATTCCTGCAAAGTGGAGGTTTCTTTTTCTGAGTTCGTTCACTGTACTTCTGAAACTTATATTCATGTCCAGATTAACGAGGATGTCAACATGCAGGACATTAATTAATTAATGTTGAGCTTTGTGAGTCGTTTGAGTTAAAACTGAAATTTTTTATAGCTGAGCTTGTGGTATATGTTTCGCCTGTAAGTGCTATCGCTGCTACCAGGCAACTGTTAGCCTCTAGAAGAGGAAGCTAAAAGCTAATGAGCAGGTAGCTTAATACAGGAAATGCGGAAACTATAAAGAAAGCATGAGACCGTCTCGAATATCAACATAATAGAAATTACAATATATTAAGTATATTAGCAACCATTGCTTTCTAGAATCAACTGAGGCTAACAGTTAGCACACTAACAGCTGCATGCTAATGGTTGCAATGGTTTGGTGTGTGGAAGCCATCAAGGCTAACAGTTGGCAAGCTAACGAATGGGTAGCTTAATACAGGAAATGCTTAGGTGTAAAGAAATGAGACCGTAACATTCATAACATGTATTATAAGCTTTAAACTCTAAACAACAACTATGAGAACAACTCAGCTAAGCAATTGTTGGCGTCTCGAAGCCACTGAGGCTAGCAGTTAGCATGCTAACGGCTGCAACTGTTGGCGTCTGGAAGCTACTGACGCTAAGAGTGAGCATGCTAATGAGTGGGTAGCTTAATACAGGAAATGCCAAGGTATAAAGAAAGGATGAGGCCTCGTGTATGAAACCGAAGTTACAGACGAACTCAGGTGATCACGATCCTCTGTCCGACACTTTTGGAGATTTTAGTTACAAAAATAAAACAATAAATAAATAATTAATTTAAAAAAAGCAAATAATAAATAATAGACTCTCTGCATCTCTGTTGTTCAGGTCAGCTGGTTATTGATGACTGAGAGAAGTCACCTAAAGCAACAGAACTTCTACAATATTGCTGCTCACTGCGCTGTAGATGTATACATATATAGGATATATATAAATAAATGTGTGTGTGTGTGTGTGTGTGTGTGTGTGTTTTCCTGTGTGACAGATTGACAGACATAAGGATTCATCCATCAGTGAAATCCATCTGACATTAAATCAGACATATTGCTCAGAGTATCTTGGAATGGTTTCAGGTCATGTTGTACACCACTTAGCTGTAATAGGCTCTGTCATTACAGCTTCTATATTAGTGTCAGCCTGTGTGACTCCTCAATCCTATTACACTCTTTTCTCCTCCGACACCGACCTGAAGGGTCCTTATAGATGATGTTGTTTCAGAGAAACGAACTCTGACACCGGGAAGTGGTGTTAACGCTTTGCTCTGTTAGTTTGTAGAGATCTTCTTCCTATTCAGGGGCGCACGAGGTGGAAGGTTGGCGTTTTACAGGTAGTTAAAGCACACTTTAGGTCATGCTAATTAGTCTCAAGGTTTGTCAGCACAGGAAAGGACCTGCAGCGATGTGTCGACAAGAAACCATGTAATGAAATTCAGACGTTGTAGTGATGAGAGAAGGAAAAACCTTTGCAGATGTGAAGTAGACAAAAAAAACATCTAAGCTTCGAGGACCTAGACATCCCACACCGTCCACGACTTTGGATCCTGCATGAGCCTAAACTAGATCTCTTTAGCTGCCTTTAACGACTTCATTACCTCTAACAAGATAATGTTAGCTACGTTAGTCTGAACAAAATATAGCTGCTGCGCTAGCTTAAAGATGATAATGCTAAGAATAATGTCTAACTATCATGATAGCGGAGTTAGAGTGTTGGTTGAAGATATTGTTGGCCAATATGTCAGCATAAACAAGATTATGTTAGTGGCTAAGTTAGCCAAGCTAAAGTAATGTTATCCCAAACTAGATAAGATTAGCTTTTATCTTAGCGAAAGCCAAATATTATACTCTTAATCCTCAGCCTAAACAGGATAATGTTGTACCATGCTAATGTGCGGCTTCAGTGTTGGGTGAAGATATTGTTAGCCTAAACAAGATCATAATAGCTGCTAAGCTAGCCTAAACAAAGTAATGTTTGCCCAAACAAGATAAGGTTAGCTTATATATTAGCCAAACAAGATAATTAGCTTAAACTTTAGCCTTAACGAAAGAATGTTTCTCAGTGCTGATAGAGGGACTGAAGCTTTGGTTGAAGATATCGTGAACTGATGTGTTAACCAAAATAAGATGATGTTAGCCCATAAAAGATAAAGTTAGCTTAAACCTTAGCTTAAACAGCGTCCTGGCAGTGTGCTTAGTGTGGAGTGTTTCTCTGTACATCCATGTTACATAACAAACAAGAGCTACTTAAAGCTAATTTAGCATAATTTCTAATGGATCCAGTTTGCTAAAATATGAATACTTACGCGTGTACAGTGTTTGTCGCTGCTAGTTACGACAAACACTACCCTTGTCTGGGGCTAGGAGGACACTTTTATAGCAACTAGCATGTTTTTGCTGAGATTTCTGTAGATCAAAAGTTTTAAGTATTGCACAGAAACTCTAATAAAGTCAAATAATTTAAATATCAACCCTTGAAACCAACTCGTACTCGCATGTTCCTCTTTTTGGTTGTTTTTTTAGTCGATGATGCTGACTGGAGGAACTAGACGCTAATCATGATAAATTTAAATGCTGATGACACACAGAGCTAAGGTCACAACTCTAAGAGACATACGGTCTCCAATTAGTAGTAATTAGCCAGTTCACCTTCATGCTTAAGGGCAGCGCACACATGCTGCATCTCATTTTCAGTGTGTGCACAACAACTGGTTTGGAGAAACCAGTTCAGCACCTGAATGTTGTGTCATGTGAATAAAAATGGCTTTAAACAAGAAAACAGCTGACATTAGGCAAGGCAAGGCAAGGCATATTTATTTGTATAGCGCATTTCATACACGTGGCAATTCAATGTGCTTCACACAAAAATATATAAAATATAAACATATAAAATTTTAGCAATAACAAAAGACATTAGACATTTAGAGTATTCTTCTTGATCTCATGGACACCAGGAGGCTGCTCTCTAACTGGTTTCTCAGGTTTTGACTACGTACATCTTGTTTATTAATGCAGCGTCTTGTTGCAGCTCGTTAATTGACATTACTGCTGCAGTGGCCAAGTTGAAGCATCTTTAAGAGATTTGATAATAAAACACATTAGTCTAAATTTCATAGATTTTTTAACACCCTAACCCAGGATAAAAAATCTAAAGACAAACACAAACCCACCAAGGAAAATGTCTGGAAGTTGTGCCACCTACATTATGTTTTTTTGAGGAAAGTCTAAAAAAGTGTCCGATGGATTTTGATACAGGTTAGTGATCATCACGTGAGTTCATAATGTGGTGCAATCATCAGGTCCAAATGGGAATTGCATAACTTTGGAAATGCAGGCTAACGCAAACCTTTACTTAATACCGATCAGTATTTTTATGGATTCTATAATGTGCACAATAGTAGAATTTTATGATTTACAGGCTGTTGCAGTATGAAACAATATTCGAGATGGCTGAATTGTGTGTACATTGCCTCCTGTGGTGGGAATCAGTAGTATTTTGTAGCCAGATTCCCTTTCAAGAAGTAAAATTCAGTTTTCCAAAAGACGGCCTCGTTCTGTTTTTACTAAAACCTTTGTAGAATATGTGAGCTTTGTGGTATTTCCATAAACACTAGGTCCAGTTCGAGTTCAGAATGATATCAGGGTGTTTTCTACTATCTAATATAGAAGACATTTTAGGACAAAAATGTAAATTTTGCTTTTAGTTTTTCACAAATTAATCAGACATAGTAAAAGCCACAATATTACTGACACTGAATCCATTCTCTGAAGTCTTACCTACCCACAGAGACCACCATCATGAACCT
Organism: Chelon labrosus; assembly: GCF_963514085.1. Taxonomy (NCBI): domain Eukaryota; kingdom Metazoa; phylum Chordata; class Actinopteri; order Mugiliformes; family Mugilidae; genus Chelon; species Chelon labrosus. The sequence continues at coordinate 2,768,776 of NC_140341.1, forward strand.
GATATATTTTGGGTCGTTTTAGGTGTGCATCGTTTAAAGATTCACTTTTCCTTTCTGGTTTAAATTCTCTCTCAGACCAGCTTCCCTCTCTCTCCCTCTCTCTCCCCCTCTCTCTCTCTGTCCTCTATCTTTTATCATCTGTCTGTCGCAAACATTTCAGTCACACTTAGTTCAGCGCTGCTCCATGTCTGCCTGCGCACAAAGCTGTCGTCTCCATCTCCATCTCCATCTCCGCCTGTCGCTGCTGCCCGCTGCAAGCATGAAACACACTCTTGTCCTCCGTCTCGCCTCCTGTCCTGATCCCATTGTGTCTCACCTCCCTGTTTTAGCCTCAGAGTTTATCTTATCAGGAGCTTCTGTCCGTCACACTCTCACACTGATGGATGGTCGGCTTTATATTCACATGTTGGATTCGATTTCTGCAGAGCAGGTACTTCAGATTTGGGATAAGAGTGCTCCGATCAATTGGGTCAATTCTATTTTACGTTCTTGTTTGTTTAACATTTTTTAATATTTTTTTAGATTTTTAATTAATTTACAAAAAAATAACATTTTACTCAGATTTAAGTAATTATAATTTTTGTTTATTATTGTATTCATGAATATTGTTTGTATCTTGAAATATGTATTTTTTAATGTTGTATTTTTTTGTGAGGTGTGGTAGCTTCCATGATACATTTTTTAATTAATGAAATTAAAATAATTTTTTCCATTTTCCATTTCCAACAATGTGCCATCTCAGGAATAGTGTGAACACTTCTTGGACCTGCAACAGATATTGTTGACAGACATTTAGTTTTCACAGCCTTTCGTCTTATTAAACTGTTTCTCTGGGACTCAGAGTTAAAATAACCAAAAGAAAATCTCTGGACTAACTCCAGTTTGATGCTCTGATGAGTTTCTAGTAGCTGCTTTAAACTAATACCGTTCATCTTCAGTCATTCATCTTCTGTAACCGCTTGTCCTGCGAGGGGTCGCGGTTACTGAGAGAATATTTGGCGTCTTTATGTCCTCTTCTTTGCCCGTTCAGTGTGTCTTTGTCTCTGTGTCGCCATATTTCCTTCCTTCATGCTTGAGGATGTCTCGTCTAGACGTCTTAATAAAGTCAATAACGTGGAGCAGCCAGGACAGACTCTAACAAAGAGGCCCCGAAGGCGACTTTTCCTTCTTTGTGCGCGAAAATGTGTGTGTGTTTGTATATGAATATGATTTCTTTGTGATTTGTTTTGAGTAACTTCCCACTGAGAGAATTCGGGTCTTATCTGCTGCCAGTGGAGCATGAAACTGGGGTGAATGCAGATACTCTTACCGCACACCTGAGAGCCAGATGAGGTCGATAGTGGCTGTGTGTTTCTTGCCCAGTATAATTGAAACTTGGCGTGACCCAGAGCTTGGACGTATAACCACTGGCTGTGCAGCAGCTGAGTGCAGTTCACCAGAATAACTTTCAGCCAAATGCAAGAGCAGACATCCATGTTCTATCTATCTATCTATCTATCTATCTATCTATCTATCTATCTTTAGCTTAATGAGATCATGTTAGCTACTATGTTAGCCTCAATAAAGTAGTATTAGCCCAAGCAAGATATGGTAACTTCCACATTAACCTTAACAAAATAATGTTAGCTGCTATGTTCGGGTTAATGAACTAATGTAGGTTGCTACGTTAAAAAAGGTAAAGTTAGCACAAACAAGATAAGGTTAGCCTCTACGTTAGCCTGACCAAGTTATTGTTACCCCAAAGAAGTTACTGTTAGTTTCTGTGTTAGCCTGACCAAGATAATGCTAGCTTTAACTAGATGTTAGCCTAAACAAGTTAATGCTTGTCTATATTCTAGCTTAAACAAGATACTATTACCTGCTATGCTAGGCTAACTGAAACAGTGTGGTCACTATATTAGCCTAAATAAGGTGATATCAGCCCAAACATGGGGATATGTCTGCTTAAACAAGGTAACGTTGGCTTATACTGTACATTAGCCTGAACAAGATAATGTTAGCTGCTATGTTCTGGTTAATGAATTAACGTAGGTTGCTACATTAGCCTATAAAACACAACGTTAGCACAAACAAGTTAAGGTTAGCCTCTACATTAGCCTGACCAAGATAATGCTAGGTTTAACTAGATGCTAGCCTAAACAAGTTAATGCTTGTCTGTACACTAGCCTAAACAAGATACTATTACCTGCTATGCTAGGCTAAATGAGACAGTTTGGTCGCTATATTAGCCTAAATAAGGTAATGTTAGCCCAAACTTGCTATTGTTAGCTTCTATGTTAGCCTAAGCAATGTTAAGCATTGGTAATATTTCACCAGTGCTGTTAGCATGCTTGGGTATCAGGTGAACCCAGATGGAGTGTTGGCTTGTTTTCTTTTCAGAAAGACAACAGTGATGGCAAGAAGAGGATATTCTTCTAAGAGAATATTTTTATATTTTGCTTTTTTACCTGGAAACATTTGGGGTGGAAAATATATGAGGGTTACCTAGGCAACAAGTCTAGTCTTCTACAAAGTGATTCTGGACATCATCATGGGTCTTGAGGTTCATGGTCACCTGTAAGTGCTTCACTGCCAGGACTTCCTGTATTTAACCTTCGTCTCTTTGTAGTCCACTTGTTGTTTATTTACATGCTATTTTGACATTTATGTTTCTGATGCACAATTTATTTGTCTAAGGTGACGTCCACGCCGTATGTCTGTGTTGTACATTGTTAGTGTCTCTGTCCCTGAAGGCATCTTTGTGCATGTCGGCGGTCCGAGCGGCCTGTGGATCAGTGTAGCGCCAAACTGCTCAGAGTAAAGATTTTTCAGAATGAATCCATTTGTTGTCGAGAGCTCCAGATCAGTGCGAGCATGTGTCACCACGGTGGCACTTATTTCCATGGTTACGGTCATCCAGGATGGCCTATGAAAGTGTACCTCCTGCAGACATCGTTGTGTGCTCTCATTACTGCCCTGTGTGTGTCCTCTCCAGCTGAGAGACGGGGGGGAGAGGGAGAAGAGGGATGGAGGGGTGAGGCGACGGTTGCAGAGCTTGTGGGAGAAAAGATGAATGTAGAGAGGAGTATAAATTCAGCTGAAAGTGGAGCAGACTGCTGCAGGGCTTTTCATAAGAGACACTCAAGACAATGGAGACACAGATTGATGCAGTGAGATGAAGAAGATGTAACGGAAGCTGTTGCTGTGATACTGACAGTAGGGATGAGAACTCTCCAAACCGCTGTGTGTCAGTATTAATCGTAATACTGAACTGTTATGTGCTGGTTTAGTTGATATCTTTTGATGAAACTGTTTGAATTTGTGATTTGTGCTGCCTTCAAATGGAACATGAAGTTGGGTTCAAGTGCCAACACTAGCTGTAAGTAATGAGAACACCACTGCTAGCCAATATTAGCATCTAGAAGCCACCAGGGCTAACAGAGAGAAAGCTAACAAGCAGCTAACTGAATGTAGGAAAAGTAAACACATAATGAAATGCATATTATAATGTTCTAACTATATATAACAAAATTATAATATATTAAGTTAACCTAAAAAGAAAATGTCAGCCACTACAGTAGCCTAAACAAGCTAATGATAGGCTAAATAAGATAAGCTTAGCTTCTATATTAACTGATACAAGATAATGTTAGATTAAACTAGCCTAAACAAGGTAAAGTTCACTTATACTTTAGCCATAAGATACTATTAGCTGCTATGCTAGGCTAAATACAGTGTTGGCCGCTATGTTAGCCTAGTTTAGTTAATGAAACTTTGATTAAACACATTTAAATATGTGATTAGTTGGTGCCTTCAAAACATTGTTTAATGATCTAAACACTTAATGTTAGTCTAAACATAATAATAAATAAGGTTTGCTTTCTAATTATTTATTTTAATAATGTTACAGTGGCAGTATTCCCAGCTGCTAGATGACTATTTGTTTCATACTGCAACAGGTTAAAACCACAAGCCTTCCTGTTGTTAGTGCTCATCACATTTAGAATAAGGCCACTAAAAGCTGCATGTTGTGTGAGTCATGTCAAGCTCTCTGGAGATAATTATTAAATCCTGAGCTCTCTCTATCATTTGCCTCCATTATAAATCATGTCTGGCTGAATTAATTTTCCTCCTGAGTGGTGTTGAAATTAGCAGCTCCACATGACTCAGAGCTCCGACTTTTCTGTTTGTTAGATTTAGTTTTTTGTGATTTCAAAATAAATATCTAAGAACACAACTGTGAATTATAATCTCGCCTTGAACATTTGCTGCTACGTTAGCCTTTCTCCTGCTACGGCCTTTAATTGCTTCATTACCATTAACAAGCTAACGTTAGCTGCTAAATTACCCTGGCCAAGATAATGTTAGCTCATTAACAAGACATTGTTAGCTGATATTTTTCTTATGCATTAGTCTAAACAAGATAGGGTTAGTACTATGTAAGTACTATGTTAGCCTATATTAGCAAGCACTATAGGATAAAAACAAGATAAGGTTAGCTACTACGTTAGCCTAAATAATATATTAGCAGCCACCATGTTGGCCTAAAAAGATAATGTTAGCTGCTGTGTGAATGAGATAATATTGTCCAGTTTGTTTTGGTTTGTTTGTTTTGCTTAAACAAGTGACGATAAGATAAGATAATCATTTATTTATCCCTATAAAATCATCTAGGCCGCTATGTTAGCCTTATCAAGCAAATGTTAGCTGCTACATTAGCCTAAACGACCTAGCGTTGGCTGCTACATCAGGCTAAATCACCTAAACTGGTTGCTATATTAGTCTAGAAAAGCTAACGTTAGCCATCGAATGATTAATTGTGTGTGAACTAGTGCCTCAACGGATAAAACTATAACTCCAGTCGACTTTTCTTCACTAATAGTTTTGTTTTCCATCTTTGAAATTATTCCATGTTTTAATGTATTTGCAGGCTGCTGCCATATATGTTGATATGACCGCTTCAGTCATTTGTGTGTGAGTTTCACTTTCTAACCACGTATTAGTGCGGCCTCATATTTCGTCTGCATGTTTTTCAGACTATGCTAACTCTGGGGATAATATTTAAAACAGACTCGTGCGGTTGCCATGGCGGCGGTTATGTGAACCAATTCAACCCTCAATACACACAAACATTAGATAAAGACACCAGGAAGAGGACATTAAATTAGCTTATTAACGTTGCCGGAAATAAGTGTAACACATTTCTGTTACGGCGACTGCTGAGCAGAAATGAGCTCCTGTGACTGAACTGTGTTAAAGAGGATGGAACATCATGGCCTATATAGCATTATCTGTGAGTGAGTGTTGTGTAAACGAGAGGTGGATGTATTAAAAAAGGTATGTGCAACAAAATATGTGAGATGTGCGGCTAATGAGTTTGAGTCTGATAGGAGGTCATTGCTGTGACAAATATACGCTGATGTGGGAATTTACTGTATGTAGGACACCATGAAAAACTATTGGCCTGCTTCCTACAGATTAATGTGTGTGTGTGTTTGGTTGCAGGCGCACATGTTTATAATTGTGAACATTTATCAGCTGTTAAAGGGGCTTTGATTGTGAAAACTGGACGCTTGTGTCTGTTAAATATTTAACGTAATGTTCTTTTTCCCTTTTTTCTGTGGAATAAATTTTAAAACTACTGAGCACGCGGACAGCATGGAGAATTTATTGGATTATAAGGGACTATGTTACCAGAACAGTAAACTCAATTGGATGCTTTAACTTTATTGTGTGATTTTCCTTATTTTTCCTGTTTGCACGATTATAAACCTGAGAACTAAAATCAGTCAATAGCATTACTGTGATTCACCAGCAGTTTGTTGTGGGTGGTCAATAAATGTAGCTGTCAGAGTTAATAAACAATATAAACATAAAGATAATATTCGTTTCTATGTAATACCAAATTAAATAATACTACCACTACGTTAACCTAAGCAAGATAATAGACAAGTTAATGTTAGTCTGACCCACAGACTGTAGAAATAGTGGATGCCATGACAGCAGCTCCTCTTAAAGTGAAGTCAAAGCATGTGGAGCTCCCCCTGGTGGCTGGAGGCTGCAGTATAGGTCGTATAAGCCCCGCCCCTTCCATGTTAGAGGGCGGGACTTGGGCCAAACTAAAACACTAAAGTACACATCACATACATCGTTTTAGGAAGTTAATACGACACAGATGTTTGTTCAAGTGTCCGTTTTATACACGATAGAAACAGGATGTGACATCACGATGACTGATGATTGACAGTTGCCGTTGACGACAAGCCTTAGGAACGTCAAGATAACTGTTTGTCTTTTCGAAAGCTACTAAATGAGTCGTTGTGTTGCAAACTAACCGACCTTAGAGATCTTTGCAGTTTCTTCTATGAGTTGAACTTTTGTTTTGTGAGATTGTCAGCGAGTAGTTAGCATTTGTGAAGTTTGAATCCATAATGGTGACTGCTTCAAATAGAATAAGTGCAGTTTATAATCCAACAATGTACAACACAGATATGAGTGAGCTTAGAGGAAGTGTGGGTGGGTTATTGATAACGTGGTTCCACTCTCAGACTCTGGATTCCCTGGGATTCTAGCCTCACTTTGATGGAAGACAGAAATAATTAGATTATTATGTTTATTCGCTGTGAGCGTGAGTTGTCTTTTCAGGCTATTCTTGGACTACTTTTGAACTTGGTATTGGACTCGACCTTAAATGTTCACTTGACTCTAACTTGGTATTGTTTAAAAATATCCGATGAGTCACTTCACTTCGGTTTACACCAAACAAGATGGCAGACTGTGAACCAGAACATTGTTTTGTTGAACTGGACCAATGTCCAAAAGAAGAACCTTAGTCATTCAGTATGTTTTGCTTCAGTCTGTCTTTGAGCTTGGGTTTGAATTAGTTTCAGACCGGTTTCTCACCACTTGTGGACTCGGCTGCTGACTGGATTTACTTTTTGACTAACTCCTGCTGTCAGGTGTCTTCTGTCTGTCCATCTAATCCCTGACTGACTCCATGACGTTGGGCCATCTACACATATCAGGGACAAAAAGTTGTTAGCTTTAGCTATTTGACGATGCAGGTTTTGGTTCTTACCAGGTTATCGCACCCCGTGGGCTTAAAGCATGACGGCTCAATCCGTGCTCTGCTGCTTTTCATTAAAGGGAAGCAATCCAAATCACACAGACAGAGTTAATCATCTTTTCAGATAATCTACACCAGACGGAAGCTGCAGGGATCGGTGTCTGACAAATGAGGAGTCACAGTGAAGCATGTTGGGATGGATGGATGGATGGAGGGATGGAGGGATGATGGGCAGGCGTGCGAGGAGGTGGTAACGGACGGAGAGGGAGTGAAAGCAAAAGACGCAGATTATTATAAATGTCATTCCTGAAAAGAATGTAGGGCAGCGAGGAGAGAGGGGAGGTAGAGAGAAGACGGAGAGGAATGGAGCGTCTGAGGCGAGAGGAGGTTAGTAGAGCGGTGAGTTCAGGAGGAGTGTGTCATTAAAACACTGAAACACACCCACAGTGACACAGAGACAGGCCGGTCAGTGTGTTGTGTTGTCTCAGCAGCTAGTCTGTGATGTCACATTATTCACTGCAGCCGTTCTTACATGTGAAGGTTGAACAGTGAAAGTGAAGCAGTCGTCCCACGCCGTGACTCAGACCCTGTTCAGACCTAATCTGATCACAGATGACCAGCTTTGAGGACATTAGATCTGATCTGGTGTCAGTCCACATGTGGAGGTGGTCTGGGACACATGTGACCTCCTTCCTTTGGTAGTGTGAACACACAATGAGTCCTGGGTCACATTAAAGACCACCTACTCAACAGGGCTGATCTGAGGAAGAGGAGTTTAACTCATTCATTCAACCACTAGTAGAAATGATCATCTGTATCCAAACTAAACAAGAAACAAATTCCTTCCTTCTTCCCTTCCTTCCTTCCTTCCTTCCTGCCTTCCTTCCTGCCTTCCTTCTTTCTTTCCTTCCTTCCTTCAATCTCTTCTTCCTTCCTTCCTTGTTTCCTTCCTTCCTTCCTGCCTTCCTTCCTTCCTTCCTTCTTCCCTTCAGTCTCTTCTTCTTTCCTTCCTTCCTTCCTTCAATCTCTTCTTCCTTCCTTCCTTGTTTCCTTCCTTCCTTCCTTCCTTCTTACCTTCCTTCCTTCTTTCCTTCCTTCCTTCCTTCCTTCCTTCCTCGTTTCGTTCCGGCTTTCTTTCCTTCCTTCCCTCTCAACTTCCTTCCCTTCGTCCTTCTTCCTTCCTTCCCTCTCTTCTTTCCTTTCATGTTTCCTTCCTTCCCTCCTTCCTTCTTTCCTTCCTTCCTTCCTTCAATCTCTTCTTCCTTCCTTCCTTCCTTCCTTCCTTCCTTCCGGCTTTCTTTCCTTCCTTCCTTCCTTCCTTCAGTCTCTTCTTCCTTCCTTCCTTGTTTCCTTCCGCCTTTCTTTCCTTCCTTCCCTCTCAACTTCCCCTTCATCCTTTTTCCTTCCTTCCTTCCTTCCTTCCTTCCTTCCGGCTTTCTTTCCTTCCTTCCTTCCTTCCTTCCTTCCTTCCTTCTTCCTTCCTTCCTTCCTTCATTCCCTTCCTTCCTTCCTTCCTTCTCTCCTTAAATAAATCAGATCTTAACATGTGAGAGTCTTTCCATCTTGTTCCAACATCTGGATCATGTCTCCAAGTCAACAACCAGCTGTTGATGGTTCTGATCCAGCGGTAGGTAGAGATCCATTAGAGACAGCAGCTGCTACAATATTCTACTGACCACATGATGGCGCTGCTGATTTACAGACACACAAACTGAGATCAGATCTCAAGTGCTGGCTGGGGACGCATGTGGAGACACATTTATGTTAAGACCAGGTGTCAGGTGTTGATATGAGGAAATTAAATGACTGATATGTTCAGAAAAGTAAAGCAAGACGAATTTGTTAACAAGGACAAATGAACAAAGCAAGTTAATACAAGTTGCAGTCACCTTTGTTGACCTCATAACTTTGTCAGGTCGTCCAGGTAAACAGCTATTTAAAGAAAATGACTGTGATTGCAGACAGGTGCAGCAAGTAATTTCAGACTCGATCTACCAGAAACCCGTCAGGAATAAAGACGTAATTAGAGCGGAGCATCTGTTGCTGCACGTCTCCTTGTGGACATTTAGCGTAACCTAGTTAAGGACTGTCTTCAGAGAGCAGAGACGAAAACACGAGTGAAAAGGGGAAGTGTTGGGGTGGAGTGTGTTGACTTGCGCAAAAAAGAGACTTAAGGGTGGAGATAAAAATAGAAGAGGGTGAAAGTAAGAGGAAGGCAGAAGTGGCGTCCAGCTGTGACTGTCTCACCGTGCTCCCAGCGTGCGCCGTGGCGGTGTGTGTGTGCTGGTGGTTTTATTACGTTGTGGGGACAATTTTTCCAGGTGACACTTCTTTTTAAGTTTTAAATCTGGTAAGAAGTGGTTTTAGGGTAAAGGGTTTGGGTTAGGGAATGTATTATGTGAATGGAAGGCCTCGATAAAGATAGAAATATGAGTTTGTGTGTTTTCTTGGGTGCAAACTCGGATAGGAAACAGCCAGGGGTTATTGGTGGATGCCGCGGGGGTTGCCAGCTACAGATGCTAAGCTAACACACACACACTGAAACACAACTGTTTGTTCAGGCTCCTTGAAAAAAAACAAACAAACATTACATAATATAATCTCCTTATATAACAAACACACACACAATTACCAAGATAAATGCACAAGAGACAAACGCAGGACACAAGGTCAAGTAAAGCTGACGTGAACACACATGAAGACGTAAACACCAGCGTTCAAATAAACAGCTGCTCCGAACGCTCTTCATTCATTCAAACAGTCACATGCCGTGACCCCGTCAGCCCACCGGATGTCTCTGTGTGTTTGTGTTGCTTTGAAAAGCAACATGGGAACATGGTCTAATTCCCACACTGAGGCTTAATTAATGGCACCGGAGCCCACTCTGGAGTTTGGCCGTGCGCCATTAACAGAAAGCTCTCCCTCTCTCTCAGGTTTCTCTGCAACAATTTCTGGCTCGCAGTCTCCCCGCGAGGGCACGTCACAGCGGATCACATTTACAGTGTTCACCTCCACCGGGAGCGTGGTGGGCCGTCCCGGAGGCCTCAGGGGTTAAACCGATGCACCGCTGGTCCCTGAAGCCTTTTTCTGTTTGAAAACACTAACGCTGCCTTCAGATGGGCTCGCCCTTCAGGGGATTCTGAACTTTCTCTTAGATCAGAGTTGACGAGCTGTGATGTGCTCGCTGACATGTTCAGAAAATGTAAACGTGGATGTTGATATATTGTCATTTAGCCGTATAGAGTTTTAATTCTAATTGTTAGCCTAGCAGTGTTGGTTAGCAGTGTTATTCTCATTTTTGATGGGAGAAGTTAATTATGTCACAATAATCCACTTTAATGTGGAATGGCTGAAGAAAATGTGGATAATCCCCAGAGCCTACATTTCTACATTGAGCTACCCAGCTGTTTACTTGCTAACTGTTAGCCTAGCAGTGTTGCCTTGCAGTAAGCACAATGTGGTGCTGACATTCTGTTTTATTATCTTGTCTTTTCATTTAGTGCATCATATTTGTTTGAGCTGTACTGCAATGTTTCCTTAAAAAATTGTTTAACAAAATGACTGAGAGCTAGTTGGTTCAGAGCTAGTTGGTGCAGAGCTAGTTGGTTCAGAGCTAGTTGATGCAGAGCTAGTTGTTGCAGTTAGTTTATGCAGAGCTAGCTGGTGCAGCTAGTTTATGGTTCAGAGCTAGTTGGTTCAGAGCTAGCTGGTTCAGAGCTAGTTGGTGCAGAGCTAGTTGGTGCAGAGCTAGTTGATGCAGAACTAGTGGATGCAGAGCTAGTTGATGCAGTTAGTTTATGCAGAGCTAGCTGGTTCAGAGCTAGCTGGTGCAGAATTAGTGGATGCAGAGCTAGTTGGTGCAGTTAGTTTATGCAGAGCTAGCTGGTTCGGAGCTAGCTGGTTCAGAGCTAGTTGATGCAGAGCTAGCTGGTGCAGAGCTAGTTGATGCAGAACTAGTTGATGCAGAGCTAGTTGATGCAGAGCTAGCTGGTGCAGAGCTAGTTGATGCAGAGCTAGCTGGTGCAGAGCTAGTTTATGCAGAACTAGTTGATGCAGAGCTAGCTGGTGCAGAGCTAGTTTATGCAGAGCTAGTTGATGCAGAGTAAAACAAAGGATGAAACATGGACGATATAAATTAATTACATAGCAACACCTGATAATCATGTCGTCGTCCTCCACATATTCTACTAACTCTTTTTTTAACCTAATAAAGTTCCTTCCATGAATACATGTAATACAGCAGCACATGGTCGGCCTCTCTACAGTGTTGGTGTGGATTAAGCTCAGGTTTTTGTTTTTCTGCTGGTCTCACTGATGAAAATTGGTCCAGGCTGTAATTTTCCCTGATCATTGTGTTCCTTTGGGCTCTCCAAGCATGAGAAAACACTGCCCATTAGATATCAACATATTTGACTTCATGTACCCATAAACCCTCGTATGAGCTGGTTCAGATTACAAACTCCTGTTAATCACAGCAAAGGGTTTGTTTTTTTGTTCTTCTCTGTGTGGTTACAGGGTGCAGCCTGGCATCCATCTTGAAAAAACATTTGAATTCAATTAAGTGAAAGAATAAACTGCCAAGCAGATCCAAGCAGATCTCTGACCGTGAATCAAAAGTTTGCACATGATAGGAAGATTAAAAATGACGTATTCACATCCTCTTGATGAGTCAGAGTCTTTACACGTCACGTACTTCATGATTTTATCTTGGATGTAAATATTGTGTCTCGTTAATGATTATAGATTTAAAATGAGCTGTTAAAATGCACCTAACGAGTTGGTTTGAGCTCAAAGATCCGCAGATTGTGATTTAGTCTTGAAATGTTAACAAATATGAGGCCTGGACTGAACAACCTTGGTCTTTATGGAGCGGAGACACTGAGACAGGTCTAGGTAATTTAGAACCTAACCAGCATGTCTTTGGACGGTGGGAGGAAGCTGGAGTACCCTGAGAGAACCCACACAGACACAGGGAGAACATGGAAACTCTGTGAGATACTGCACCTTCTGGCTGCAGTATCTCACAGTGAAATGTAAAATAAAATTCTGCAGAAATGAAGCAGTGGTCCAGCTGTGTTTTATTAACAGATACGTCCTGCTCCTGACTAGCCTCATGTTTACTTTTCTGTTTTGAGAAAGAATATTATCCGTTGCTGCTTTGTTTCCTCCAGAGACCTTCATCCCAGTCTTCCTCTTGTTAGACTTGTTTATCAGTCCAGCTGCTCCCTGTTTCTTTTCATCTATTCCAAGGCCATTTTTTGTAACAGTAAGTTCCCTCTCTCATTTAGTCCACTTCACACCCTCCCATGTCTTCCCTCGCTTTTGGTGTTTATGCACCAATTTTCTGCATGACAAGAAAAAGTAGCTGACCTCAGCTATAAACACCTTTTTGTTCTTTTAACAGTTTAACATTTGACAGATGTTGAGCTCTACCAGCTTTCGTCCATCATCTTCCTCCATCTTTTTTCGTTTTAAACCATCAAAGCCTTCACTTGTTTCCGTTGGGATTTGATACAAAGAACAAAAAAAATACTCCTCGGGAGCGTCTCCTTCTCAAAAACATGACGCTCTTTTTGCTTGTGGGATGCACAAACTGTCCTGAAGCTGCATCACAATCTGTACAGATGGCAGCTACATCAGCATGTGACCTTGTGTTTTATTTATCTTTATCTTGCAGGACTTTAAATCCCAGATCTGTTTGTATCTGGTAGCATGATGACTATTTCCAGCTAATAAGGCAGCGTTTCAGATGGTCACATCAACCAGGAAGTGCTCAGACTCTTTACTGTTGACGTCTAAGTTCAGATTCAGAACGCTTTTATTGTCAGTGCATGTTGACACACAACGGAATTATGTTGGCTCTTCTTAGAAGCGCCACCCACCTTCCCCGAACACTTCCTGCCTCACCCGTGCACTCACTCACTCACTCATTACAAATATAAAGTGCTAAGTCTAAAGTGACACTGAGGATGATTTTGCAGAGAGGTGATGGGTAGAGGGGAGACAGAGTTCAAGTCAGTGATGGCTGTTGGATAGAAACTGCTCTTGAGTCTGGCTGGAAGTGACCTGTACTGACTTCCAGAGGGGAGAGAGAAACAAGTGATGGAAAGGATGTGTGATGTCTTTTACAATTTGACAGGCCCTTCTGCTGCATCTGGGCTGGTACATGTCCTCAGGGATACCAGAGATGCCCGGAGCAGTTTTTATTACCCTCTGGAGAGTTTGAGATCAGTTCCCAAATCAGAAAGTTAGACAGTATATTAAAATGTTTTCTATCGAGCAGCGGTACAAAGACTCTAGTGTCCTCAGTGTTCTCAGGAAGTAAACTCTCTGTTGAGCCTTCTTGATGGCAGCGGTAGAGTTCATAGTCCGTTTCTTTAGTTTTATTAATGTTCACACAGAGGTTGATCATAACTTTAGGGCGGTTGCCTTCACAGACGACACTCAGCGTTGTAAAGGGTTTCCTGTACTGCTACGGTACTGTACTACGGCGGCCCGCTGGGGTCTAATTTACAAATCGGAAATATTTCTGCACGTCTCAGAAAAGCCACCTCCCGCCCTAGAGCTTCCACCCACACCTGTGCTTCACTTCAATGCTAAGTTCTGCATTTAACCTGACAGAGAAAACGGCTCGGTCAACTCTATTTGCTATTTGTGTCGTTAACTAATAAAAATCGACGTTTCTGACGTTATTTTTTAAAAGCCGATGTTTGTGCTCATGATTTTTTTAGACCATGAAGGTTACAGTTGTTTAAAGAGAGTTGATCAAAACCCGGAGGAAACGACTCAAGAAGCCAGCTAGAAAAGTTAGATTGAAAGTCAGCTGTTTACTATAAATTAAATTTATTCACTGATACTTTATTTAATCTTGCATACATTCGTCCTGAACGATTAACTGCACAGACTTGCTGCTATTTGTCACTAAATCCATTACATGCGTCATAAAGACAGACTGATAATAAACACATGCTCTTATTTTATGTGTTATAGACTGTTTAATAGTTGGGATAGCATCATAATTAGGAGCTTTTATAAAAAAAAAAAAAATGCTGTACATGACATATTCAGGTTGTTGATTCATTTATTTGTGTAGTTTGTAGGTCAGACCAGGTGTTTGCATGTTAATGAGGTGTTTGAATGAATGCAGCCAATCAGAAGTGGCTGCAAAGTGCAAGGTGCCAAACAAACATCCACTAGAAGCTGGCTCAGAAGGTGAGTCATTCCCCGTAGACCTCCATGTTAAATAAACGTGTTTCCAACCTTACTACTTATATCAAGGATTAAAGTTACGTAGAATTAAGGGCCATGGCCTCTTTGATTGACAGGTAGCTAGCTGTCTTTAGCCTTAGCTTCACTCACGCTCTTTGACCGTCGTTGAATCAGATGAGAGTCAGACAGAGATGGCGACGGCCCGGAGACGACCACGCTGAGCTTCAGAACTCATGGTGGGGGGCTTCATTCATCTTTATATACAGTCTACAGTAGCGCCGTGATGCCAGACGTTTACATTTGTTTTCCTCAAACTAATTAAAATCCTACTCTCAGACATTCATGTGAATTTCCTGACATTCGTGCGTCCCCACAGGATGTTATTTTAATGTGTTTTTCTTTAGCTCCACACCAGCAACAGTTCTGTAGTAGTGGTTTTTTATTATTTTGTAGTTCTAGAGTCCCAAGTTTCCAGCCTCGTGTCGTATTATTGAATCCGCGTGTGAGCGAGCGGCTGTTAAAACCTCCAAAGGGTTGGAGGTCATGAATAAATAACCGTTGTCAGATGTGTATATTTTTAAATGCAGCACGTAGTCGTGACGTCTCTGACTCTGGGAACAAATGTAAAGGTGACGTCAGCTGGTCAGATGTGATCATTCCTGACTTTTTGCTTTTAGGTTGGGCTCAGATTAACGGAAGTAAAATGTTTGGTCGAGGAAATCCAGGAAACGCGTTGAACGTGAGACTTCTGCTCTCCTTTCTCCTCTTTCTGTTTGTTCAGGATAAAAATAATAAATAATTTTCATTATCCCATCCAGTGCCCTTCACCCGGGTTGCTAGGCAGCGGCTGAAATCACATTTAGAATAGAAGCGTAGTAGGAACAGTGTGCTGTCATTGTGTTGTTTTCTGGAGGGCGTTGTGTAACTGCTGTCTCCGTCGGTGCAGGTCTCGTCTGACGAGTCTTCAGGAGACATTTCTGCTGCTTTAGGACTTTTTTGTCTAGCACACATCTATCTTCTATCTTTGTGAGAACCTTCTGTAGACATAATGCATTCACTACTCAGTTAACTAAGGCTCAGTTCAGACCCTGCATCACCATTATAGGCAATCTGATCACATCCCCACATGCGTCCCCAGCCAGCACTTGAGATCTGATCTCAGTTTGTGTGTCTGTAAATCAGCAGCGCCATCATGTGGTCAGTAGAATATTGTAGCAGCTGCTGTCTCTAATGGATCTCTACCTACCGCTGGATCAGAACCATCAACAGCTGCTTGTTGACTTGGAGACATGATCCAGATGTTGGAACAAGATGGAAAGACTCTCACATGTTAAGATCTGATTTATTTATGGGGGGAGGGAAGGAAGGAAGGAAGGAGAGAAGGAAGGAAGGAAAGGAAGGAGAGAAGGGAAGAAGGGAGGAAAGAAAGAACGGAAGAAAGGAATGAAGGAAGATGGGATGGAAGGAAGGAAAGATGGAAGGGAGGAAGGAAGAAGGGAAGGAAGGAAGGATGGATGGAAAGGAGGGAAGTAAGGAAGGAAAGGAAGAATGGAAGGAAGGAAGAATGAGAAGAAGGAAGGAGAAAAAGGAAGAAGGGAGGAAAGAAAGAAAGAATGGAAGAAAGGAAAGGAAGGAAGGGAAGGAAGATGGGATGGAAGGAATGAAAGAAAGGAGGAAGGAAGAAGGGATGGAAGGAAGGAGGGAAGTAAGGAAGGAAAGGAAGGAAGGAGAGAAGGGAAGGAGGAAGGAAGGAAGTAAGGAAGGAAAGAAAAATGGAAGGAAGGAAGGAAGGAATGAAAGGGAAGAAGGGAGGAAAGAAAGAAAGAAGGGAAGGAAGGAGGGAAGGACAGAAAGGAGGGAAGTAAGGAAGGAGAGAAGGAAGAAAAGGAAGGAAAGGGAGACGGGAAGGAAGGAAGGAAGGAAGGAAGGAGAGAAGGGATTTGTTTCTCCTTTAGTCTGGTCAGCAGAATCTTTTAAAAGGCTCTCATTACTAATGAACAGACATCACTGATTCATGTGATCATTTCTACTAGTGGTTGAATGAATGAGTTAAACTCCTCTTCCTCAGATCAGCCCTGTTGAGTAGGTGGTCTTTAATGTGACCCAGGACTCATTGTGTGTTCACACTACCAAAGGAAGGAGGTCACATGTGTCCCAGACCACCTCCACATGTGGACTGACACCAGATCAGTGTTCACACCACCACCAGCAAGGAGACTGATTACTGTAGTAGTGATGTCATCATCCTAAATATAAAACACGTCTGACGTTAGTCGGTCCAGTCTGGTCGTTGGTTTGGATTATAGTTTGTTTAAAGTCACTGTGAGCAAACATCTGAGCTTCCCGTCATAGACGAACGCTGGATACTCATTATTTTATATGATCAAACTAACTATCAACTACTTCGTCTCTTCGTTCACCTTAAAACCAGTTAGTCTCAAATAGCATCCGTCACACGTGACTCACATGTTTAAAAGTTTAAATATATAATACATCAGGATGAACCAGCTGAGATGTTCTATCTCGGTTTGATAGCTTTTATAGTCAATTATTCAAAATGAGCTTTTCCCTCCTCCTCCTCATTCTCCTCCTCCTCATTCTCCTCCTCCTTCGTTGTTCCTCTGAAAGATTCATCAAGCTACTTACCAAACCCTCCCTCCCTCTCGCTGCTCCTCTTTATTTTTCCTCAGCACTCAGACTGAATGATTTTCTGTGTCTTAATAAGGAACTGATTGTGTTTTCGAGAAGCCTACCTGACCTCCTCCTCTTTTATCCTCCCCTACAAGGCCTGACTCGCACATCTCCTCCTCTTAATAGCCTCCCTCTACTTTCCTCTTCCTTCTGTCGCTGCTCCCTCCTCCTGATCTCCTCTCCACTTTAATCTCTCTCTCTCTCTCTCTGTCTGAGTTTCTGTTTATCCATGCATGTGTGTGTGCACATGCTTGTGGATGTCAGCCGGCGGCGAGGCCCACCAGAGAAGCCGGGAAGCTTTAAGCTGTTACATAACAAATGTCCTCTTGACTTGGAAGTGTGTCATTGCTTTGGATAAGGGCCCCTTGTGGCCGACGCCTCGCCCCTTCCAGGCCTCCCCCGATAGCGCTGGCGCTCGGATGGAAGGATGGAGGAGGAGAAAGTGAGGGCGGCAGTGAAGGACAAACAACGGAGAAGAAGATGTGAGTGATGGAGAAGGGTAGGGCGCCGTTTAGAGGGTCAAACGTTGATGGGATTCAGGAGGAGTTACGGAAGATTGAAGCAACACGGGCAGACAAGAATGAAAGAAAAAGGCTGAGGTAGATTTAGAGGTGAAGCCAGGAGGTCGTCTGGACATGAAGGAGCGGTGGTTGTGCCGTCTGGGAGGGTTCGGTTCGTCCTCTGGTGCCACTGCAGTTTAATTTATTTGCTGTGTCTTGCAGGATGGCAGCGGGCATTACTGTCTGCTGCAGAGACAGGAAGTACGTCAACACAGGACGTCTTATATAAATGTGAAGGCCGTTCAACGTGTCGCTCTTTGAACTTCTAAGTCATTCGTTTGCTCTTGTTGACGTCATCGATTAGACGTCTGGATATGGGTGGAACATGTCACAGTGTTTACATGCCTCTTCAAATATGGCTGCTCCTGTCTGCCAGGAATGCTGCAAATTAATAAAAAAATAAAACCGGAGAATCAAAAGTGCAAAAGTTCTTTAAACAGAGACATAAAAAGATGCAAAAAGCAAACATCGCAACGGAGAAGATCCTCCGGCTTTCCGACCTCAAACCAACGAGACAGCAGCGTCAGTCTGTTGATGTTGAGTTAGTTAGTGAGTTGATAGAAGCTCCACTAGATCCACAACAGCTCCTCAAGGTACATTTATTTGTGTGAAATACTGCGACAAAATGTTTTAATTCGTGCTTAATTAAGGTGGCTGCTGCTAGCTAGGGAAGACGAACGTGACCAAAACAAAAAGTCTGAAGCGGAGCGTCAAGCATGTGGGAACTAATTAACCAGAGAGCCAATGAGATTCAGGCACAAGTGGAAGAGGCTTCTGCTGCTGGGTTGCTGAAAATGACAGAAAAAAGCAGGAACCTGTACAACTACAACCAGAGAGCCAATAAGATGGAAGCTTTGTAAAAATGAAATGACCTACGACAGCAGCACAACAGCTATGCATGAGCTTCTCGACAGAGCTGCAATAGAGCATCCGATCGTCACGTGACTTTCTTTGTTGACTCCGCCATATTGGCAGGAAAACTCTGAGGAACAATGAATGGAGCCAGCTCTGATTTCAGGCCGTCAGAGTTTACTTTCACTTTAAACAGATAGAAATTGACCAGTAGAAGGCTAAACTCCACCCTTATCATGACCCAGGTGTGATTTTATTGAGCTTTGAAACAGCCAACGTCAACAATGTTCCTGACCTGTAGTATCCAGATATATATATAACTACCTCATTAACTTTCCTTGGTCCTACTCCAGAGAGACACTGAAAGCAAACATTGAAGAATTTATCTGAGGAGGTTCATGACAGTAACACAACTACAATAACAAGTAACTGTAAGTAATGTCTTTCTCATTGTGAGTAGTTTTAGTGCTGAATGAGCAACACCTCTTTGTAATCCACGTTATAAACATTAGCCTTTATGAAAAGAAATCTGTTGGACATGGTGTTAAAAACTAAATAAACACTGGATTCTGTACCTGATACAAAGTGATCGCTACACAAGACGTTTCTTGAGGGATCCCACTGCTCCGTTTTCTCGTTTTATTGCAGTAATCCACATCTGCCGTCTCGAGGGATCTTTGGGAATCCTATAAAACGATTTCCCCTTTGCTAGTCCCTGAATATTCTGTCGTCCTAGGGCACAACAGCTGTCAACCATTTCTGGATGCAACTGGTACAAGGACAAGTTAGTTAGTTGCTGCAGTTGTCAACCTAATAGTAATTAGAAAAGTGCGATTTCTTGCCAGTATGGTTGTGTTGTGATTGCTGGTGCAGGGTGACGTCAGCTACAGGAGCTCTATGCAATGAGGCGCCAGGGTTTGGACTTTTCCAGAGAGTTTAGTTTGATTGTTGGTTGGTGGTCAGAGCCTGGGAGTCATCGTTGTATTTCAGACACAACAAAAATTCTCTAGCGCGGATGCTAATGGAAATGCTAATGGTGATGTTAATAGCTAGCATGGCAGTGCTGCTCTCCAGCTGTTTGTTTCTGCACGTATAAAACTCAACCAGGTAGATTTTCATTAACGTCACGCTCCAAGTAAGCAACCTTTAGCAGATCAATAACAGATTAATCATGGTATTTCATTTGTTCCCCTCCCTAGCAGTGCAATTCAGTTCCTCGTGAGGGATTGCTAGGCGTGCCCAGGCCAGTTTAGATTTATAATCCCTCCAGTGGATTCTGGCTCTACCCCAGAGACTCCTCCCAACCGTCAATGCCTGGTAAACCTCCAACGGGAGGCGGCCCGATCGGACATAACTCTATTTAATGTCTCTGTTATGGCTTAATGTTAACTTTAATCTACACCTCTGTTGTAGAGACCAGGGGAAACAAAGAGTCCTCTAAACATTTGATATCAAATCTGAAAGTGCGGTGTCAACGCACATACTTAAAGAATGACCCAATGACCTGCCTATAACTGGGCCGGTTTGTTTACACGTGTGTGACTAGCTTTGTGTTTAGCATGTTTCTTCTTGTAGCAGCGTTTACTGATAATAAGCTGAGCGATGGGTCTGGCCAGTCTTGACGGTTGAAACGTTGTTTATTAAAGCTGCAGATTCATTGTGAACATTTTCCATGTCGCCCTCTCTGCATCAGAAGTTTTCCTTCCCTATTGGCAGCAGAGCAGTGATTGTGGAAACGGTCTATTATTTGACTCTGATTTTTAACCAGCGGTTTTGAGGTTCGAGAATCAGCCAAGGTGAATCAGACTGCATTGTTGACATCCCTCAGAGCTCCTCTTCATTACATGAGCGGACTGAGAGCAGCCAGACGACGCTGATGATCTGGTTCAAAGAGCTGTGATTGAAATGTCCCACTCAACGCTGCTGCCCTTCACAATCATCCAAACGTCGTGCGGTCGACGCTTCAACAACACACGAGACGAGTCCAGGTTACCGTGAGAAACCTGTTTAACGTAGGAAATGTTTACATCAGCACCTTGGTTTCTTCAAAACCTCATTTATTCTTCTCATTCATTACATTGATGGTAAGAAGCTGATCATCAATTATTAAGTTCTTAGTCACTACTTCTAAACACTCTAGCATTAGCCTAAACAATACAACATGATAAAGTCAGCGGCTATGCCACGTTAGCCGTTTAATTAGCCTAAACAAGATAATCTTAGCTCCTATGCAATGTAAGCTGAAATGCGATAATATAAACCATGTAATTAGCCTAAACAAGATACTGTTAGATTGTTTGCGCTAATATAGCAGCTAACATTAGCCTAAACAATGTAATATAAGCAACAGTGTTGGCCAAAATATAATAAGGGTAGCTGCTATGGTATGTTAGCCTAAACAAGAAAACATTAGCAATGAATTAGCCTAACCAAGTCAAAGTTAGCTTCTGTAGTACGCTAAACATTATAATGTTGGCTGCTACATTAGCCCAAACTTAAGCAACTACGTTAGGCTTACGAGGTAATGATAGCTGGTATGTTAGCCAAAACAAGATAACATTAGCAACCCACCCACTTGTCAATCAAAGCAGCCACGCCCCCTTAATTCTGCAGAACTTTACAGGTTAGTTCTGTAAAAAAAAAATACGAATGAAATTAGCTCTAGAGACTAAAACTGTTTCATTACCAGCCTGTAAACATGATTATTTAACATGGAGGTCTATGGGAATTGACTTGCTGTCGGCGCCTCTAGGGGACATTAGAGGAACTGCAGTTTTTCAGTTAACCTTTAAGGTGAATGCTTGAAGCTTTATGAACTTATGGTTTATTAAACTAACTGTGTGAGGTAAATAGAGGCCGTTTATAATGTTGAACATGGAGCACCGGAGCCAAACTTACAGGAGGAGAAAAACAATACCTCACACTGTAGTGATCAGAGTTATTAACACATCTTGACGTGACTCACCCAAAAAACATTTACTGGGAATGCACTGAAATATCTGCACACACAAACTCCCACTCGCAGACTTTTATACAGACACTTCTGGGCACGAATATCAGTGAATCATTCTGGTTTTGTCTCTTCGATCAACTCCATTCGTGTGGAGTTTAGGTTGTAATTAATAAAAAATCTCCCCCTGACGGTGATTAAAGTAGAGAGTGTTTTTTTTTTTCTTTTTTTCATGTCGGCACACCCTGATCCTCCACGGTGGCCCGTCCTTCGCTGTGGATTAGTGATGGAGTGAGAACGAATAGCTGTAATCTATTGTGGTAATCTGCTGCCGATGTGCCGAGGGATTATTAGCCAGATCATGGGATCGGATTGGAACCAGATTTATGCAACTGCCAGGTGTTGGTGTGGTGTGTGTTTGAGAGGTTTATGGACGAGGTTAACAGGTTGATGAGTGGATGGAAACCTGAGACATAGATGAGTGCCACGATGCAGCTATTTGTGTGTGTGTGTTTTTTAAAAGGATTTTAAAGTTAATGACTTGGTTTTCCTGGTGTCTGTGTGACAGATGCAGGAAGTCTTGATGGACAATTTTACAAATTGTCTCCCAGAGAGGGTGTCAACACATTTGAGTCATAGTCTTTAAAAAAAAAGGGACGACTCATCTCAATTTCCTTCCATATTTTGACGCCAGCCACGTTAGCGATGACCCGCCCACACTTCCTCACGACCAGTGGTTGGGAAAACCTTAGAGTCATGTCAGATATTACCTAGCAGCTAGCATTATCTTGTTTGGGTTAATGTTAGCATGTTTAGGCTAACATAGCTGCTTGTATCTTGTTTATGTCAACCTTAGTTTTTAGGCTAATGAAATGGCTAATGTATGCAGTTTAGGCAGAAGTACCTGCTGTTAGCTCAAACAATGTCTACTATGTTAGCCAAAACAAAATACTGTTAGCTGCTATTTTAGCCTAAATGGGATAATATAAGCCATTTTCTGAAAGCTAACGCAATCAACAAGCCTAAACCAGATAATGTTAGCTGCTGTATTAGCATTACTAATATTACATTATCCAGTTAACTAGCAACAGGACACTGTTAGCTTATATGTTGGCCTTAAAAGATAACCCCATTTAATAAACTTAAACACGATCATGCTAGCTGCTAAGCCTAAGCAAAATAACATTAGCCATTCAATCAGCCTAAATGCAACAATACCATTAGCATTTGAAATAACATTAGCTGCTACATCAGCCTAAGAAACATGACATAAGAAACTATGTTAGCCTAAACAAGATCCTGTTAGCTGCTATATTAGCCTAAACAAGATAACATTAGCCATTTATTTAGCTTAAACACAACAATAACGTTAGCCCATTTGAAATAACGTTAGCTGCTACATTAGCCTAAGAATCATGACATATTTTAGAATACTATTTCGGAATCAAGCTAATGTTAGCGTCTACTCTTGGTGTTTCTAGGAGTTTGTGTTCCTGTGATGACCAACATCTGCCAACAGCTTCCCATCACATTCTGCTCTTCTTTGTGTGTGTTTTTTTTTTAATTTTCCCTCCATTTATAACACAACATTTACATAATTCCTCACTAACAACCTTTTGTGTGGTCACACAGAGAAGTTTTATTGAAGAGTCGGCTGCTGGAACCACTTCATACGCTGCCTGTTGCTTTCAAATACAATGGCCAATTGTTCTGCATCTATTTGTTCGACTACTTGTGTTTCTACAGTCCTCTTTTCATCTCCCGTCTCTCTCTATGCTCTGGGTATGTTTTATTTCCGTGCAATCTTCTTGTTTGTTTCCACTTAAGGACCGCCTTTCAATTTCAATCCATTCTCTTAATTTGTCTTGCCTGAACCTCCTTTCCCCTCCAGCTTTTGGTCCTCAGCGTCTGTGCCGAGTTTTGTTATTTATTAATTTTTTCCTCTGTCAGCGACGGATAGAACCGTAAAATCTGAGGTAACACAAGCAGGGAGCCTAAAGCAGGGGAACGTGGCCCCTGAACTAAAAGGTGAAGCTGTGGATTATAACTGATAGATGTCCTTTTTATTTTAGGCCGACCAGAACTCTGCCTTAGAGGCTTTACAAGGACGCGGTCATAGTTTCCTGGATGACGTTGTGTGTCATGTCGAAGCGACGGTGAACACATGCACACACACTGGATTAATAACAACAACATTAAAGTTCCCGATCGTCCGCCGCCGCCGCTCGCCGCCCTGATCTGTCCACCTAAATACCCGCTGACCTCCTTTCTCTAATCTCTGCGGCCTCCTCGCTGGCCAACTCAATAAAAAAAGACATTTTGCGGGACAGTTACGTGGATAAAGACAAACATGTGTTCCTCCCTGCGCTGGGAGGTGTTTGGGGATATTGAAAATGTAAATCAGTGTGTGTTCGTTGTTGTTGTGTACGGGAGGAGGTAAAGATCTCCAGCTGTTTTTACTGAGTTGTGTTTGCAGGAAAAATGTTTAAGTAGAAGAATTTGACTCTGACAAGAACTGAACTGTGACGTCTAGACGACTGGATCAGAACGTCTGTAGTGGTCCATGGAAGGAGGAGAACCAGAGACAGGGATCATTAAGGAGGAAGAGGAAGAGGAGGGGGAGGAGGAGGACGAATAAGATGAGGAGGAGGATGAGGAAGAAGCGGTAGAGGAGGAGGATGAGGAGGAAGAAGGAGAAGCAGCAGAAGAAGAACAGGAAGAGGAAGATGAAGATGAAGAAGAAGAGGAGTAAGAGAAGGAGGATGAGGAGTGGGAGAAGGGAGGAAGAAGAAGAGGAGGTGGAGGATGAGTAAGAAAAGGAGGAGGACAAGAAAGAAGAGGAAGAAGAAGAGAACCAGGAGGAGGAAGATGAGAAGGAGACAAAGAAGAGAAGGAGGAAGAGGAGGGGGAGGAGGAGGAATAAGAAGAGGAGGAGGACAAGGAAGAAGAGATGGAGGAGGACAATGAGGAGGAAGAAGGAAAAGCAGCAGAAGAAGAGGAAGAAGAAGATGAAGAAGAAGAGGAAGAGGAGGAGGAGGAAGCGGAGGGGGAGTAGGGAGGAAGAACAAGAGGAGGTGGAGGACGAGAAAGAAATGGAGGAAGACAAGAAAGAAGAGGAAGAAGAAGAGAAAGGAGGAGGAAGAAGAGACAGAGGAGGAGGAAGAAGAAAGAGAAGAGGAAGAGGATGAAGATGAGAAGAAGGATGAAGATGAAGAAGAGATGGAGGAAGAGGAAGAGGAAGAAGAGGAGGTCAACAGTGGTCCATGGAAGGAGGAGAACCAGAGACAGGGATCATTAAGGAGGAGGATGAGGAGGACAAAGATGAGGAGGAGGTGGAAGATGAAGAAGAGAATGAGGAAGAGGAGGGGGAGAAGGGTGGAAGAAGAAGAGGAAGAGTAAGAGTAAGGAAAGGATGAGGACAGGAAAGAAGAGGAACAGGAAGAAGAAGAGGTCAACAGTGGTCCATGGACGGAGGAGAACCAGAGCCAGGGATCATGGACCAAGAATCTTTATGGATTTATCTGCAGATTATTTTCTTGATGTCTCTGCTCATGTAAAAGTATGATCCATTAAAACTACACTAGTTTGCTATAACTGTCCTCTGTGTTCACTTTGGAGACTTAAAACAGGATATGATCCGTTTGTGATTTAATTAATGGTGTGTAGGAAGTAAAGTTGTCAGATTTCTGCTCACTGTGGACGTTGTTTATTCGTTTCTTCTGTGGACAATAGATCAGCTATGAGCTCATGGGAGCCAGCAGGACGTCTCAGCCTCTTAAACTGAATCACTGTGTACATTTGACTTTCACATAAAAATCTTATTAGCTTGTGATTAATTGTTCAGTGTGGATGAGCAGATTGTTGTTTCAAGGAGCAGCTCAGGGAAACGGCGGAGCGACCACCTGGACTCACAAACCTGCAGGTTCATTATTGATGGAGGAAAGAGGAAAATATTATGAAACTTTAAGCTAAATTTAAGATGAATTGTTTGGCTCATTAATAACACAAATGTAGCTGAATCAAGCTAACATTAGCCTGATCAACATAACATAAACAGTTATGTTTCACCTAAACAGGATAAGGTTAGCTATTTCATGCCCTAAACAGGCTTTAGCCTAAACAAGCTAACATTAGCCAAAACAAAATAGCAGAAGCAGCTAACATTAGCTTAAACGAGGTAGCATTAGCCTGAACAGCATAAGATAAGCTGCTAACTTCAGCCTAAACAAGATAACATAAGCTGATATGTTAGCCTTAACAAGCTAACATAAGCCAAAACAAAATAACATTATCAGCTAACATTAGCTTAAAAGAGGTGGCATTAGCCTAAACAGCATTACGCTGCTAACTTCAGCCTAAACAAGAGAACATAAGCTGATATGTTAGCCTTAACATTAGCCAAAACAAAACAGCAGAAGCAGCTAACATTAGCTTAAACGAGGTAGCATTAGCCTGAACAGCATAAGACAAGCTGCTAACTTCAGCCTAAACAAGATAACATAAGCTGATATGTTAGCCTTAACAAGCTAACATTAGCCAAAACAAAATAACATTATCAGCTAACATTAGCCTAAACACTAACATAAGCAGGAAACATTAGCCTAAACAAGCTAACATTAGCTATTATCTTACCCTAAACCAGCCTTAGCGTAAACAAAATAAATAACACAAGCAGCTAACATTAGCCTATATGTGTTAGCATAAACATTAAACATATGGGCTCAACTATAAGCTGATATTTTAGTCTAAACGAACTTACATTAGCCTAACAAGATAACAAAAGGAGCTATATTAGCCAAAATAAGATAATTTTATCCTAACCAGAATAAAATAAGCAACTAACAAAAACAAAAAAAGATAACATAAGCAGCTATGTTAGCCTAAACAATCTAACGGTAGTCTAAACAAGATATTATTAGCGATTTAATTACCCTAAGCAAGATAATGTTAGTTGCTATATTAGCTAGTTAATATTAACAATATAATGCTATGTTAGTCCAAAGCCGCTATGTTGTGCTAAACAGGATAGCATTAGCTGCTACACGAACCTAAACAAGATGGTGGCTCACTCCCATTAATATTTTTTTGATGTACTTCTAATTCTGTAGCAGTTTTACTTGTAATATATTATGATATTTGTATTTTTACTTAATGTAAAGGAAGTACAGGACATGTATTTTCATTCCAGTAATAGTGAGTGTTGGTAGATTTCTGTGGTTGGTTGGTGTGTAGTTATTTTTAATCAGCTCCACTTTATCATAAATGTTTAACTTGCTCCGCAGCCTTTTGAGATACCGAAGGGAAACGGCCTTTTACTGCAAACACACCTATCTATCTATCCATCTATCTACCTATCTATCTATCTATCTATCTATCTATCTATCGGTGTGTACAAACCAAACACCGCTGGCTGATTGAGGCACCGGGGGAAAGGACTGCTGGAGACCCACTCAGCTCTCAGCACCACATGCAATTACTGCTGTCACTCCAGCTACGACGCTCGCAGCTCATTACGAATCAGCGAGGACCTATTATCGGGGCCTTCGGTTTAAAAAAAAAAATAAAAAAAACGAAAAAACACCACGCTGCAGCGCTAATGCAAGATAACGTAACATTGACATTTGCTCACCAAGCAGAGATGAAGCTGCCAGTCATTCAGTCAGCCAGAAACATTTAAAAAGATCTACCTCCAGGTTTTCTTTGTCAAGGTGAATTATTTAATAATCTTCATGATTAATCATACCCTGGACATGTGTTAATTGCTTGTTTTGTCCAAGCAGCATTCACAACCCTAAAGATACTGAGACTGAGTGCACTATCCCAGGGACAAAATGCAAATGTTCACATTTATTTAGAGCAGAGACACGTGAATTTGAGGCTTCATAAAGGACTAAAAAGGTTAATTGTAGAGTCTGGCTCTGCTGCATCTTGACCACCTGAATGGACCCCAGAGTATTAAACTCTAAAATGGCCATTGCATAATCTTGTTTTGTTGTTTGTGCATTCAACGGACGATCTTATAAGAGCAGAAAAGCTTTAGTCACGGACTTGATGAACTATAAAAGTGGTGAAATCAAATTTTCTATGATAGAGATTGACAGTCCATCTTTTTTGGCTGAAACTTGTTTAACCTCAAACTAGAACCTTATAAAGAACGTGAATAAATGAGACGGTTCAACCCTGTCTCCACTTGTGTCGACTCTACAGCTGCTCCTTTGACTGGAGTCCAAATATAGTGCCGCCAACGTCGAATCCATGTCTGAAACCACAGGACTGGCTGTTAATTGTTCCATAAATAAGGTTCTTCACACATGTTGTTCATAAATGCTGCAGATTATTATAATCCTTTTAGGATTTACCAGTATGTAGATATTTAGAGAGTTTCAGTTCCATTTAATTCAAGTTCTTCCCTTTTCTATCTATCTATCTATCTATCTGGGTACTACGTTTTGGTTTTTAATTTTTCAAACAAGGTTTGGATTTGATGGTTTTTGTTTCTTGCTCTCTAAAACTAGAACTTCTGATTCTGCTCTTTTCTCAGGACCCCTCAGTGCAGAAAGTTGGCGGAGGCAGGAAGAAGACGGTGTCCTTCAGCAGCATGCCCTCTGAAAAGAAGGTAGAAATCAGAAATGATGAAAAATAAAACCAACTTCTAAGACTATTTGTTGATCTTTTGCCGTCAGATAGATATACCTTTTGGGGATCCTTTGTCTTCCAGGTGAGCAGCGCGGCCGACTGCTTGGCGTTCATGCAAGGTGGATGTGAGCTGAAGAAGATCCGGCCCAACTCCAGGGTCTACTGTCGTTTCTACACCTTGGACCAGGACCTGAGCTGCTTACGCTGGGAGCCGTCGAAGAAGGATGGCGAGCGAGCTCGGCTGGACGTCACCAGCATCCGGGAGGTCCGGACCGGGAAGAGCACAGAGACCTTCCTCCACAACGGCCCTCTGTCTGAACACCTGGCTGAGGAAGCAGCCTTCTCTATCATACATGGAGACGACTACCAGGTGAGGAGGAGGGAAGAAGAAACAGATGCATGTGGATAGAAAAACTAAAACCAGCATCATATACAGTACCCTATTACTATAATGTTCTACATACCTGCATGAAAATGACTCAACAGAAGTCAAAGTAGACAAAGAGAACCAAATCAAACACAAGAAACAGTAATATTATACTGGTTGTTTATTTATTCAGTAAAATGAGCCAACATTACATATTACATTCCTCTTCCTACAGTCTCTGGACTTGGTTGCATTGTCGGCAGACGTGGCCAACATCTGGGTGACAGGCCTTCGCTACCTGTTGGCCCACCCTTCAGTCATTGGAGGAGGTTGTGGTGGAGGAGGAGGGCTGGGTGAAGGAGGAGGCTTGGCGGTCGAAGGCAGCCTGGGGAGCAAGATGAGGAGCGACTGGCTGGAGGCAGAATTCTCTCAGGTCGACGAAGACGGCTACGGCATCGTATCGGAGGACGTGGCCGTCGCCACCATCTGTAAACTGTGTCCCGGCATCAAAGAGGCCAAGGTGAGGGACTACCTGGGAGGATTTATAGAAACAGAGAGAAGCTGGTGGTGAAACTGGTGGAGACCAAAAACAGAGCAAAGAGAAAGAGAACCAGGTTACCAGAAATATATAAGTTAACTATAATCTTGTTCCTTAACTGCTGGAGATCTAACACCTTCACTATATCAGTTAAAATAATCAGTGTCAGGCCCAAGAAAGATTGATGTAGGTTATAAATATAGAGCCAAGACAAGATACAACAAGACACGACGAGACAAGACAAGATACGACAATATACAACAAGACAAGACAAGATGCAACAAGACAAGACAAAGATATGAGAAGACAAGATACAACAAGATACAACAAGATACAACAAGATACAACAAGACAAGACAAAGATATGACAAGACAAGATACAATGAGACAAGACAAGATACAACAAGACAAGACAAAGATATGACAAGACAAGATGCAACGGGACAAGACAAGATACAACAAGATACAACAAGACAAGATACAACAAGACACGACAAAGATATGACAAGACAAGATACAACAAGATACAACAAGACAAGATACAACAAG
The DNA here is from genome assembly GCF_963514085.1 of Chelon labrosus. Classification (NCBI taxonomy): domain Eukaryota; kingdom Metazoa; phylum Chordata; class Actinopteri; order Mugiliformes; family Mugilidae; genus Chelon; species Chelon labrosus. The sequence continues at coordinate 2,798,173 of NC_140341.1, forward strand.
ACACGACAAGATACAATGAGACAAGACAAGATACAACAAGACAAGATACAACAAGACAAGACAAAGATATGACAAGACAAGATACAATGACACAAGACAAGATACAACAAGACAAGATGCAACAAGACAAGACAGTATCAGATGGATGAGACTTTATTGATCCCTGTGGGAGGACAAGACCGTGCAAGAATATAAGTTTGTAGAAACTATATAGTCAGTAAATATACAAGAAATATTTTCTCATTGTTGTTGTTCCAAGCTTAATTAACCAACTTATTAAAATGTATTAATAATACAACCAAAGTTAAGTGGAAGAAGACTGAGGTTGCTCTCACGTGGAGATGTTTTATTTTAGATTTTCAGCAAAAGAAACTTTTGAAGAAGCCAGCAGACAAACAGTCACCTTGATGCAAGAATGTAGTTGACTGTTGAATAAGCTGCTGATTATGAACCAGAATCTCTGGAAAGAGTAATTATCAAAAGTGTTGTACTTTAACTGTCAGATTCTTATACTATTGTTTTAAACTATTTTAAATCCAGTAAACACAGAAGTGATATTTCTACTAGATGCTGCTTTATTTGACGTCTGGCTTTAGGTTTTAAGCTCATAAAGCTGCCCAGCTACTTCACATCAACAAGCTTCAAATATTGCACCTGTCGTCTTTAGCTGCTTTTCAACTGGAGAAGAGGTTTGTTGCCTCTCAGGTGTTCAGCCACACTCAGGTCGCCTCCTATATCACCTCGTCTGACGGAATAATCCTGTACAGAAAAATAAACCGGCTCAGACAGGTGGGAAGGAAACCTGTGAGGACATATTTTTACCGAGGCGACATCAGAAAAGGAAGATCAGTGGAAATACAAGCAGAGCATCGAAGATAAAAGAAAGAGATGACGACAGAGGAGGGAGAAGTGATGGCTCCACTGTGTTATATTATTAATTAATGTCCTCACTGAAACAAGATAACTAAAGCTTAATCAAATTTGACGACTAATTAACTCAGCGCCTCTCTCTCTTGATACCAGTTGCCTCTGTTTCATCTAGTTTCTCTTTTCTCTTTCCACAGGTGCGACTACGTTTTAAGGAGATCCAGCGAAGCAAGGAGAAGCTGACCTCCCACGTGACCCGTGAGGAGTTCCACGAGGCCTACTGCGAGCTCTGCACCCGGCCGGACGTCTACTTCCTACTGGTGCAGCTGTCCAAGGACCGGGAGTGTCTGGACCCTCAGGACCTCCGCCTCTTCCTGGAGACGGAGCAGGGTTTGTCCCTGGCTACGACCGAGGGCTGCTGGGAGCTCCTGAAGCGCTACGAGCCCTCGGCCGAGGGGAAAGAGAGAGGACTGCTGGGTATGGACGGATTCGCCCGCTACCTGCAGTCCCCCGAGTGCCAGCTGCTCGACCCGGAGCAGCTGGGGGTTTGTCAGGACATGAACATGCCTCTGTCCCATTACTACATCAGGTGAGCTGAACAGGTCATATCATGACTGACTGAATGATTTCCATAGTTCAAACTAAATTTTAAATCCAGAGCAGACAGAAATTATCAGATATTTTTGGCTAGATTCTATTTGTTTCGACATTTGGCTTCAGGCGTTAGACACATAAAACTGGCCCGCTATCTCATGTTAAAATATTTAATCGTGATGAAATATTAATTAACCTGCATCTGCGAGGACTTTGAAGCTGGGGACAAAAAAAAAAAAAGACAGTTTTGACACTCCAGGTTGTATTAATGCCCTCTGCAGGGTAGCAGCTGCTGATTAGGGATCAGAATCTGACCAGAGGTTGAGTTGGACCTGTACAGTTTCTTCTACTATTGTTTTAAACTTATTTTAAATCCAGTGAACACAGAAGTGATCTGATTGGATCTTGATTTGACGTCTGACTGTAGGTTTTTAGACACATAAAGCTGCACGGCTATGTCACATCAAAATACTAATCGCATGATTTCCATAGTTAACACAAATTAATCGCAATTTTAAAAAAAAATCTGTTCTAAATGTTCCTTGTATTCAACATCTCAGCTGCTCAGTTCATAACTCGACAGTAAATGGTGCTACAGGGGTTATTATTTATCTGGAAGCCAAAAAAACTATTTACCACATTTTTAAATCCCTAAAATTACAATCAGGATCCAGGGGGAAAAATACCTGCTGATGTCAGAGAGCTGGTGGACGAGTTATTTCTGCTCGAGAAGTTAAAATTAGTTGTGATGCCGAGGATGGCGATCACGTCGATTGATATTTTTGTTTAATAAATGATTGAAAAAGCAAATTCATTGCTTATTTGTGTTGTTGTTGAGGTACATGAGGATCAGATGTCCGCTCATAATATGGGATGTTTATTTTATATACATGACTGTAAGCGCTAATTTTAGCCGCATTGCTACACAACATTTTTTTTATGGTTGGCCGTCCACTCGTCTGCCAGATGGTTCTGTTTACTCACTGCACCTCACAAGCCGTCACTAAAAGCCAACGTATATTGAACATATTGTTCCAGTTTTACATTACATGATTTGTGAGTTTATGTGTTGACCTGACTTGAAGTGGACAGGGTTAACATTTTCTTTTTGGTTTCTTTAATTGATGTATATTTCCCTCTTGTCTAGCTAATATATTCCCTGGTGTCATTAAATGTTATCAACACTAGAAGCAGGTCATGATGTGTTTTGGTTTATTATTTATTTATTTATTTGTTTTCCTCAGCACCTCGTACCGGTCTTACCTGCTGGATGACCAGGTCCACGGCAGAGCGGACCTTGGTGGCCTAATCAAGGCTTTGCAGTCCGGCTGCCGATGTCTGGAGCTGGGAGTGACCGACGGCCCAGAGGGGGAGCCTCTGCTTGGGGTCGACTATGGGCCAGACGTCCCGAGACACCACCATCATCAACACCATCACCACCATGCCCCGGTCACTATCCGCTCGGCTCTGGAGGTGGTCAATAAATACGCCTTCCTGACCTCCCAGTACCCGCTCTTGGTGTACCTGTGCCAGCGCTGCTCTCCGGGACAACAACGCACCATGGCACAACACCTGAAGAAGGTGTTTGGATCCCGGCTTTACACTCCGGAGGCGCTGCCAGTCAGCCTAGGAGGGCGAGCCACGACCTTACCCTCGCCTGAGCAGCTGAAGGGGCGCATCCTTTTAGTTGGGAAGAAGCTCCTTCCTGAGCAGGAAGGGTCTGATGGGGAGGTGTCGGAGGAGGATGAGGAGATAGGAGGAGGTGGGCCTCTGGCAGGAAGGAGGATGACCATCCCTGGTGAAGAGGAGCTGGGCGTGGTGTTGGTGGTGCCTCCACCGTCTCAACCAAGAAAGCTCCGCCTCCATAAAGAGCTGTCAGACCTGGTGGCCATTGCTCGGACCGGCAGCCGCAACTTCTACACCCAGAGAGCCACTTACAAGCAGAATCAGCAGCATTCGCCCCCCAACAGTCCCTCCTCCCCCGGAACGCCGATGGCTCCTGAGCTGCCTTACTGGACTCTGTGCTCCCTGGGTGAAGGAGAGGCCGGGCGGCTGACCAGTGAAAGCCCAGAGGACCTTGTTATGTTCACCAAACGCACCCTTACCAGGGTACGGCCCAGCTCGGTGCGTCTGGACTCCAGCAACCCAAACCCTCAAGGTTACTGGAAAGGAGGGGTCCAGCTCGTGGCCTTGAACCAGCAGACGCCTGGCGCCATGCTGGACCTTCACCGAGGTCGATTCTCTCAGAACGGAGGGTGTGGTTACGTCCTCCGACCGTCGGTGATGAGGGATGAGGTGTCGTATTTTAGTGCCCACACTCAAGGCTGCGTGCCGGGAGTCCCACCGCAAACTCTACGAATTAAGGTTCGGTCTTCTTCACACCCTCAAATCTGAAGTTGAAATTTGAAAAACCGGAGGTCCTTTGTGTCCAGAATGAGCTGAAGATTTGATTAATGCAAATTAAACCTGAGTATTTCCAAAAAAACAGATGGAACAAGGGTGATTGGACTTATAAGGGTTCTATAAGATGCAAGAAGCTTCCTCAAGCTCCCTCTTCCAATGAGTGGATCATTCACTGGTCCCTCATTCATTCCCTAATACCCCAATGACTGTAGAAACATTAAATGGTACTCTCATTAGATTACCTTTTCTACTGAAACCCCAACTCCCCACCAATCTTTTAGAACTGAAGATTTAATGAAACATCTTCAACAAACTCTACAAGTCCCGATGCCATTATTTCAGCTTCTCTCATGGACATACCATAACCTGGTAGACAGTGTCGTAAACCACAGTTGTGAATATAACATGAGCTGCTTTGTGTTCTTCTGTTCCAGGTTATCAGTGCCCATAACCTGCCCAAGCCTCAGGGGTCCGGGGCTAAGGGGGAGGTCATCGACCCCTATGTGGTTCTGGAGTTGCATGGCGTACCGGCCGACTGTGCCGAGCAGCGGACGCGAACCGCCGCTCAGAACCAGGACAACCCACTGTTTGATGAGACCTTCGAGTTTCAAGTAAGACGTGTTTCTTTTCTGACTGGCTGGTTTGTTTATTTACTGGATCTATTGGAGAAATGTAGTCAAGTTCAGGAGTGTTACCTGGGAGCCTTTGATACCTTTACTAAGATGTGCGGAAATTCAAAAATGTCCCTTCCGGAATTCAAAGACTTGGTCCCGTCTGTTTTTTATTGTCAACCCAGGCATTACTAACAGATCATTGCCTGGAAGATCTCAGGCTGGGTTTTGATGAGGATATTGGGCCTAACTGTTTGTAAAATGCTCTTATTTAAAGAGTCTGGACCAAATTCATCATATTCATTTTCTGTAACCACTTGTCCTCTGGATGGTCGCAGGGGGGCTGGAGCCTATCCCAGCTGTCATTGGGCGAGAGGAGGGGTACAACCTGGACAGGAGACCAAATTATGTAGCATTTTTACTGAAGAATGTTTAAAGAAAGACAGATTTGTAATTCGTCATACAAGAAATTAATGTGTGCATCTGCATAAAAACTAACTTTTATAGAGATTGGTAAGGGACCAAGGACTGAGCCCTGAGGGACTCCATAAATGACCTATAGTCACAAATGGCCACCTAGAATTTCCTCTTAGAGATGTTGAGATACTAAGGCTTTGATCAGCCTTAGGTGTAGGAGTAGAGATGCTTCTACTTCATGTTGAAAAACACCATTTTGAGGTTGTCTGGGCATCTTTTGATGTCTCTAGGGGGTTTCAAAACATCAGCGGATTTTCACAAAAGTAATGAAAGTAGACAAAGAAAACAGAATATACACAAATATTACATATCAGTGAAGTGCATCTCTGGGATTACAAGTTGATTCCAAGGCCAAATTAGAGTCCATCTGTTCAGAAGTGTATGATGCTGTGTGTGGAGCTCAAAAAAATGCTTGCGGTAAAATAGGTCAAATAAGGTTTGGTTCATTTAGTTATATTTGGGTTACGTGTGCAGTGTAATGCCCATACATAAAATACTGAGAAAATCAATAGCTTGATAAATCCATTTACATAACTGCATGACAGCTCCTTATAATAATCCTGTTTGCAGACGGCAAAATATCACTTTGATTTCCTGCAGAAGACGGTTCGTTTGTTGTTTTTAAACCAAGTTAGAGCCCACAGGTTCCAGTTCTGTGATGATTAGTCCGTCTTTTTCCTCTTCATTTACAAAGTGTACCCGATTAAACATTTATAGGAAAGAGAAAAGAGGAAAATGTCAACAACATAAAAGAGGCTTTTGTGTTTTCTGAAGTGGTTTACGTCTGCTTCTCTGTCTGCTCTGCACCTGCATGAAAATCAAGCTCAGAGTGTTTAATTGAAAGGGTCAAGGCCGTCAAGATTTAAATGAGAGGCTCCAGACAGAATATACGCCGTGGATTCATAATGTGGGATGAGATTTGATGACTTGCTGATTGCGCTTTTTTCCCCCGCTCCCTGACAGAGTGCTGTACCAGAGCGTCTGAGCTTTAATGACAAGCTGTCGCAACCGTTGCGTGTTCTCTGTGGTCACATTGTGTGGGAGAGGGTGTGGGTAGCTCCCTGCAGACTTAATGTACCTCCACAAAGCCTGGGAAGGGAGCGGAGCAATACCTGTAATCAACAGACGGTAATTGCTCCGGCTGTTTTGGCAGGAGAGAGACATGAAGTGAGATTTGAATGGATCATTTTATTTTCTAACACAGACCAAAAAGAATGTGTGTCACAGGTGTAGCTGTAAATCATAAATCCATCTGAGATCTAGATTTGCGTCTATTTTATACAGCGGCAAGTTCCAGCAATCACACGCTTATATGTGGTGCCATGTTGACTGGGGCTGCAACGACTCGTTGACGTGTTGCAATGTTTACTAAAAAAGCTCAGTTGTTTTCAAGGAGAGAGTCAAGAGCAGATGTTAATAGCCAGCATGTCAGCGCTGCGTTCCAGTGTATTCACAAGTCACTGAAGTTAAATCATACTTTGTTTGTTAATTAATGACAGAATAAAGTAAAAACATTGTTCCTAATTACAATCAGTAAATCTAAACTTTTGTTTAACAGTATCATTTGGTAAAACTTCCTATTTGAAATGCAGTATTTTAATAGTAATCATCCTAGCCCCTTAGCTAATAGTAGCTTTTCCTAGCTCATTAGCCGCCCAGCTAGTAGTAGCTTTTCCTAGCTTCCTAGTCTCCCGGCTAATTGTAGTTTTTCCTATCCTCTAAGCTAACAGTAGCCTCTCCTAATTTTATATCTTCCCAGCTAGTAGTAGCTCTTCCTGTCCTCTCAGCTAATAATAGCTCCTTCTAGCTTCCTAGCCTTTTAGCTAACAGTAGCCTCTCCTGGCGTCATACCCTCCCACCTACTAGTAGCTCTTCCTAGCTTCATACCCTCCTGGCTAATAGTAGCTCTTCCTAGCTTCCTAGTCTCCCAGCTAATAGTAGCTCTTCCTAACTTCCTAGCCTTTTAGCTAACAGTAGCCTCTCCTAGTGTCATACCCTCCCACCTAATAGTAGCCTGTCCTAGCTTCATACCCTCCCGGCTAATAGTAGCTCTTCCTAGCTTCCTAGTCTCCCAGCTAATAGTAATTTTTCCTATCCTCTCAGCTAACAGTAGCCTCTCCTAGCTTTATACCCTCCCAGCTAATAGTAGCTCTTCCTGTCCTCTCAGCTAATAGTAGCTCCTTCTAGCTTCCTAGCCTTTTAGCTAACAGTAGCCTCTCCTAGCGTCATACCCTCCCACCTACTAGTAGCTCTTCCTAGCTTCATACCCTCCCGGCTAATAGTAGCTCTAACTAGCTTCCTAGTCTCCCAGCTAATAGTAGTTCTTCCTGTCCTCTCAGCTAACAGTAGCCTGTCCTAGCTTCATACCCTCCCAGTTAGTAGTAGCTCTTCCTGTTCTCCCCTCTGAGTGATGAATCCAGACTACTGCCACCTGCTTTCTTGTCAGGTGTAGACCGTATGTACCAGCAGGTCGTTTACTTTAGTCTTTGTGGTGCGTTCAGGTGTTACACTTTTGTCCAGGATACGTCACAGTCGGCCTTCGTTTCCAGTAGTTCTTTGCTGAGGATTAATTTGTGTTTGTCAGAGAACAAAACAAACCCGTTCGAGTGTCTCACTGCACGTGATTAATAAAAAGAATAGTCAGGGTTGGCGAGGACCGAGTCTCTGGCTCCGCTCGTCTCATTAGCGTCAGCTTTGAAACCCAAGGCCAAGCGGGGAGCTGGATGGCGGCACGCCATGAAACAGACAAATAAAAAGGAAACGCATGAGGAATAATACACAACTGCGAACTCACACAATCTGCCGAACAAACAGCCACCGTGGAGGTCATGCTGTTCGGTTAAGTGTGTGTATCAGCCTCTTGAAGTGTTGCTCTCGTACGTCTTAATCATTCGTCCTCCAGGCTCTGACACATGGACACGGTCCACCCTGAATGTCCTGAGACGGATGGAGCCGACCGCCTCAGCTGTTTACACTCTGACAAAGTGTTTAAACTTCATATCTGATGACTGGCTGCTTATTTATGAGCTTCGGAACTGTTTCAGATTTGTTTTACTTCTTAATGAGTTCTGCTTTTAGAAATGTGTGCAGCAAATTTAATTTAAGAGCATCCTCTCGCAGGTCTGTGGCCTCTTAGATGCTTATTATTATTTATTATTATGACCTCGGTTTTAGTTTAATATTCCATTACAGTCGAGGAGGTATTTATAAATGTTTTTCTTTATTAAAACCAAATGGTCACCTCCATGTGTTTTCATGTAGTCGTTCGACCACTTTAACTGAACATTGTTCTATGATTAAAAAGAATAACACGAGAAGAGCAGCATCGCTTAAAATGATTAATGAACAGACTCACGTCGTGGTTCCTCTCTCGTGTTTTACCGTGCCAACAAGTAAAAAGATGCTTCCGTTAAATATTTGCGGCTCGACTGATTCAAACGTGACCGTTTTAGTGAGGACCATGTCTTACTTGTCATGAAACGCTTTGTTTTAATCTTTACAAAAAACTGTCCTTTCAAATCAATCTTGATCCAGAACAGAAGCTCCAACGCTGAGAGCACCATCAGGATGGAAAGCTTTGATTTAAAAAGAAAGAAAAGTCACATGAAAGATGTAAAACTAGAAGGAAAATAATGTGGAAATACCAGAAATCTCTGAAGCCAGGTTAAGCCAAATAGTTTAGAAGCTAAAATATCTTTGAACAGATCAAATCAGTGGTCTGTTCCTCATTGGACCAAACCATTTTACCATTTTATCTTCTTTGTCTTCAGCTGCTGCCGTTAATCCAACAAAATGTTATTTTTATATTGTTCAGAAACCAGAAACTTGAATTAATTGGATGAACATCCGCCGGCTTAAGCTCTGAGAACTTTAGAGGGATGATCTTTACCAGACGTCTGAGGCCTGATGCTCATCTCTGCTGCAGACCAGAGGCTGCAGGCGACATTAGCTGCTACTAAAATAACTGTGGTCCAGTTGGATTGTGGGTAATGTACGAGTCGGGGGTTTACCAAAGAATGAAAATGGATGGAATATGGCTCAATGTTCTGCTGCAGTGATTTTGACAGAACGGAAGGAATGAAGGGTGTAAAACATAAAAATTGAATATTGTGAGGTAGCATAAAAAAAAAAAAAAAAAATATATATATTTGAATAAAAAATAAATATGCAAAATATAGTTATAAATGTATACAAAGAATATATAAAAATACAAATATATATATAAATATACAAAATATTTATAAATATATTCAAAGTATGTAAACAAATATATATATGAAAAATATACAAGGTATATATAAAAAATAAACTAAATATGTATATTTAAAAAATACAAAGTAAAAAAATAAATATGCACAAAATATATATAAAATATATACAAAATATTTATAAATATATTCAAAGTATATAAACAAATATATATGAAAAACATACAAAGGATATATAAATAATAAACAAGTGTATACGTATACAAGATATATACAGATATGCAATATACTAGAATATATATAACTACTGCAGCAAATATGGATGTAAAGATATGTGATAATATAAAAAGTATAATAACGTGTACAATAAATCAGGTAAAGACAGTTTGTGAGTATATATATGAAACTATATAAGATTATATAAATACTGTATATGATATATAATATATTTATATATAATCTGTAAGATCTATAAGTTATTAAATATGTAATGGAGTATGAAAATAAATAGTAGCAGATCTATCAGAGTCCAGTTCTGTCCTCAGGGAGACGTTGCAGAGAAGCTCCTGTTTAAATTTCCTGTTAAATCAGCGGTTTGTCCTTTTTAAATGTCAGATGATAAAACATTTTAAAGTGTCTCTGTGTCATCTGCTGCTGCTGCTGCTGCTTCTTGTTGTTGGTTCATTTTAGACATTATTTTATCCCAGATCAGAAGATATTCACCCTTTCTCTGAGTCGACTTATTCTCTGTTATCTGCATTTGAAGAGAAAAGAAAAGAAAAGACGGTGTCATCCGTCAGACCGGACTGGAGACGAGAGGATGAACTAAGAACAGAGATTGATTCTGAGATGACGGTTTGAAGCTGATTGAATTAACCGTCACAGAGCTGTTCTGCTTGTTGCGGGAAAACATTGAGAAACCGAGACTAGAGCGAACAGGACTGGAGTCTTAACGTGGGCTGGAGCTGTCGGTCTGGCTTGTCCATGCATGAAACTCATCCTCAGTCTCAGCTCAGGAGACTGGAGACACATTCAGTCTCTCCTTCTATTCCCCAGTGTCTTTACTTTCACCTAAATGCTTCGGCTTAATCCTGATTCTGTCCTCAGCGAAGGAAAGAAAAGCTTCTATTTCATCACCTTTACACCAGAGTTAGAACAAATATGGAGATTATTACACCCTGAAATATGACATCCAAGCTACAAGAGAGTTAGATGGAAGAGTCAGTAACATTAGCCTGGGAGCTGGAGTCTCTCCGTTGGGAACTGATTCTGCCCCTGCCAAGATCTTCTGGGCCAATCAGATTGCTTGTGGGTGGGGCTTAATGTGGCGATGGACAGAAGAGTAACAGTAGTCATAGACGTTATCTGAGAACAAACATACTCTATGTTGTCAAAACACACATGAATTTAAGTGACGTCCCATTCTTAATCCATAGGGTTTAATATGACGTTGGTCCACCATTTACAGCTAGAACAGTTTCAACTCTTCTCTGAAGGCTTTCCTCAAGGTTTAGGAGTGTGTTCATGGGAATGTTTGACCGTTCTTCCAGAAGCTCATTAGTGAGGTCAGACACTGATGTTGGACCAGAAGGCCTGGCTCTCAGTCTTCACTCTAATTCATCCTAAAGGTGTTCTATCAGGTTGAGGTCAGGACTCTGTGCAGGCCAGTCAAGTTCTTCCTCACCAAACTCTCTCATCCATGTCTTTATGGACCTTGTCATGTTGGAACAGGAAGGGGCCGTCCCCAAACTGTTCCCACCAAGTTGGGAGCATGGAATAGTCCAGAATCTCTTGTTATGCTGAAGCATTCAGAGTTCCTTTCACTGGAACTAAGGGGCCAAGCCCAGCTCCTGAAGAACACCCCCACACCATAACTCCCCCTCCACCAAACTTCACACTTGACTCAATGCAATCAGATAAGGACCGTTCTCCTGGCAACCACCAAACCCAGATTCATCCATCAGATTACCAGATGGAGAAGCGTGATTCGTCCCTCCAGAGAGCACGTCTCCACTGCTCTAGAGTCCAGTGGTGGCTGCTTTACACCACTGCATCCAACGCTTTGCATTGTACTTGGTGATGTATGGCTTGGATGCAGCTGCTTGGCCATGGAAACCCATTCCATGACAGTTGACTGTGGAATATTTAGGAGTGAGGAAGTTTCACGACTGGACTTGTTGCTCAGGTGTCATCCTATCACAGTACCACGCTGGAATTCACTGAGCTCCTGAGAGCGACCCATTCTTTCACTAATGTTTGTAGAAGTAGTCTGAATGACCAGGTGCTGGATTTGTACACCTGTGGACATGGAAGGGATTGGAACACCTGAATTCATCTTAAACTTAATTTCAATAAACCATGAACCACATGTTTCATTTAAACAGTTTGCAGTTTTTTTTTAACTATCCTTTTGATAAATAGGAGCAGGTAACAGTCAACGAATGTCCTCACAATAAAATGTGTTCAGGCCTTGAAAGAGAGACATTATCTCATAACCTAATATCATGAAATGAGTTTACGCTGCTTACAGGATGAATATGTGCAGGCTGATTTGTTTATGTAGGCGTGAGTGGTTTTCTAGCCGAGGGGAAGGTAAAAACCTCTGAAGGTGTGATGTGAAGTGTAATATCTCGTCTCCTCATGCCATGTACAGCAATTAGCATTAATGCTTCGCCTCAGCAGCTCTCCGAGTCACGCTTAAAGGGGAACTACTGTTTTTTACAAACCTGGACCTTATTTCTGGCATAAAATACGATCGTTTACTCACCCATATAACTTTGGTGTCATTTGGAGTCGTTCGGGATCCATATAGTGGGAGTGACTGGGGCACCGAAACGCAGCCTCTAAATAACGCATTATCTGCCGCAAAACCTGTTAATTTCACCAATATTTTGTTATGATATACTAGTGCTATTCCCTGTTGAGTCTGGAGTTACCTGTTATCGTCATCTGGGGTCTGTAGATTGACCTACTAATCCGCAACAGTCGGCTTGTTTACCTGTAATTTGCTACCGGTGTCTGTAGGTCAATCTACAGACACCGGATGATGATAACAGGTAACTCCAGACTCGACGGGGAATAGCACTAGTATATCATAACGAAATATTGGTGAAATGAACGAGTTTCGCAGCAGATAATGCGTTATTCAGAGGCTGTGTTTTGGTGCCCCATTCACTCCCACTATATGGACATACGCAGAGCTAAATATCGCCTGAGCGACTACAGATTACACAAAAGTTATATGGGTGAGTCAGTAGTTCCCCTTTAAGGACTGGAGGTGGGTGTTGGGATCATGTCGACGTTCCATGAAGTACATCTTATCGTTCAGACTCTGAGGCGTAAACGAGTTGGCTCAGGAAGAAGTGTTGCGTTCAGGAGCGATAGGAATCAAACATGTCGACACTCGTTTTGCCGGTGAAGTAAAGAAGCTTCACGCTTTTCTCTGTACTGCAGACTGATGTGATCTGAAAGGTGTTGAGTTGTTGATGAAAATGATTTTATATATCTCCATGCTTCCCAAGCTGGACATACACTCACTCGCCACTTCATTAGGTACACTTCATGACTGCTCTGATGTTGAGTTGATGTAGAAACAGAGTCAGGAAGGTGGTGATTTAACTGGATGATCATTGTGGAGGATGGAGTCTGTGGTGCTTTTAGACTGGATTGAGTTAAAGTTGAGAAGAGTTTCTGTTATTTAGAAATTTAATTAAAGTGTCAAATAATAGGAACACGTGTTAGTTCATTCGTTGGCCTCCACAATGAGAAGCTGAATCAACATCTCTCTGTTATTTGAAACTAATGCTGAACGACAACTACTTTAGTTTGACCTTAAAACCAAAAATAATCACAACATACATTCATACATGTCCGTTCTCGTCCACTTCCTGTCTCCAGGTGAACATGCCGGAGCTGGCCTTGCTACGCTTCGTGGTCCTGGACGACGACTACATCGGGGACGACTTCATCGGCCAGTACAGCGTGGCCTTCGAGTGCCTTCAGCCCGGCTACCGCAACGTGCCCCTGCTGGGCCTGGCGGGAGACCCCTTGCCCCACACCAGCCTGTTCGTCCACGTGGCAGTCACCAACCGGCGGGGCGGCGGGAAGGCGCAGCGGCGAGGCCTGTCGGTGAGGAGGGTGGGGAGACGTGGGAGGGAGTACGTCACCCTGAGGCACACCGGCATCAAGGCGGTGGACGAGGCCTTCAAAGTGGCGACGGCGCCGCTCAAAGAGGCCACGGACCTGCGGGAGGAAGCTCAGGTGAGAAGATAATGTACCTGAACCTCCTCCAGAGCTGGGGGGTCATTTTAGTTCAGGGGCCACAGACCAATTTGATCTCAAGGGGCCCGGACCAGTAACATAATAACATAACAACCTTCAAATAACCACAACTCCACATGATTCCCTTTGTTTTAGTGCAAAGAAAGTATCTACATTTAATGGAGTATTTTTATCTTTCATAGTTTTAGTCAAACTGCAACTAACAACATTAATTTTATACGTCGTATTTTCTGAAACTTAGCCACTACGACGTCTGAACACATATATCCTGAGAGGACAGGACTCATAACTACTGTTGTGGTCAAGTACAAACATAATGAGGTGAAACCATTAAGGGTGAACACATTTAAAAGATAAATAACATTTAAAACCTTAAACTATAAATAAATGTCAGGCTTGCAGCTTGAATGGTTTACTGTATTACTTTTATATTTGGATGGATTCATTCCAGGAACTACATTTATTTAGTTGTAGCTAAATGCTAAACGCTAATCCATTAGCCGCTCTACTGTCCACTGTTTAAACATGTGTCAGTAAAAAGTCAGAAGGCAATAACTTCATGTAACTAGTATAGTTCTTAGATGAGACTTAGCTTCATAGTTAGTTTACTGACTGTGATGGAGGCTACATCACGGTCAAATGTCGGATTCTTCCAACTCATTGGTAGCAACAGGGCTTTTAGCAGCTAGCTAGTTTTGGTAGCTAACGCTAACAGAGATCAGATAGGCTAACGACCCTTATCCAATCACATGTCAAGGATGCACATTTAGAAAGACAGTCAGCCTGAATGAAGAGATCAAGTATTTAAATAACGTCTTATCATATGATATTAACATTCTAGTCCCCTGGTCATGATGAATATTTTTCATCATCGTCTACGTTGATGCGATTAAACTGATAAACACGCTGAAATTTCTTAAGGAAAATAAGTTCAGTTTCAGCTCATCACTGCCACCTACAGTTTAGTTTCAGGACTCTGACTGAAACTGTGCGACCTCTAGTGGACAAATTAGGAACAGCAGTTGCTCTTATTGAAAATTGCAGTTACTGTCTTCTAGGTCATTGTCACACTTTGTAAATTCATCCGGCGGGCCCAGATTGTAACCTCTGGGGGCCCGGTTTTTGTCCCGGGGGCCGTATACTGGACACTCCTGCTCCAGAGGTCAGTTAGCTTTGTGAAATGGGGTCGGAGTTGGAGCAGCTTACGTGAACGGTGCTGAAATCAGACCTGAGGCTCCTCTGTTGGGTGAATAAGAGCGAGAGGAGGAGGAGGAGGAGGATGGGGAGGAAGAGGAGGAGGAGGAGGCAGTGACAAAAGAAGAGTCAGTGAGAAGAGTGGAGGAGGATTATACAGCTTCTATAAATACCAGCAAAAATAGAACCTGCACACACCGGCTTATCACTGCATGCTAACATGGAGGAGTGGGCAACGTGGAAAGAATCCTCGCATCTGTTCTTATACATACATATATATACATACATATACATACATATATATGGTGTTAAATATAATCTATTTCCGGTGCTGCTTAAAGTTCTTCAGATTCTTCTACATTTCTGCATAAAAATGATTCCACACACGTCCTGGAAGTAGAAAAAGAAAACCCAATAAAACGAATGAAACTGAAATATTATACTTTGATGTATTTGTTTAATCAGGAAAATGGGCCAATGTTAGAGCCGACGTGTTCAGAAGTGTTTCCAGTTCTGATTTCACCGGCTAAAGCTATTGCAGCTTGCGGTGCCACTTCATTAGGTACACTTCACGCACAGGAACAGCTCTCCACGCTGTCACGCCAGGATGTAATTACACCTGCTGCTGTAGCCGACGGCCTCTCTGCATCCGTCTAGTCTGTCTTCATGCTTCCCACGCTGGACACGCACTCACTGGCCACTTCATTAGGTACACCTATTGACTGCTCTAATGTTGAGTTGATGTAGAAGCAGAGTCAGGAAGGTGGTGATTCACCTGGATGATCATTGTGCAGGATGGAGTCTGTGGTGCTGTTAAACTGGACTGAACTAAACACTGAAGAGTTTCTGTTATTTAGATTAAAATGCCAAAACATTAGGAACACCTGTCAGTTCAATAGTACTACAGAATGAAAATATAACGTCTCTGAGTTATTAGAAACTAAAGCTGAACACCAGAACCTTCATGGAGACTAGATTTAGAGCAGGACTGGTTTCACTACTGTACCTAATGAAGTGGCCAGTGAGCGTATACACCTGAGAAATCCCCGTGTTCACGTTAAAAAAAAATCCTCTAATCCTCTCATGCGTCAGTCTGTCAGACAGGTTTTAATCTCGTTGTCCCTCCATCTCCAGATGTGGCCTCATCTGTCACAGTCGGTTTTCATTCGGCCTCTCCTGCTCTCTGACACGTGTACAGGTGATAATCTGTGGTCCAGGTGGTAAATACAGTTCATTTGGAAACCACACCGTTTTTTTTTTTCATTCTCTCAAAAAAACAAAACACTCCACTGCTGCAGATTTGTCCCATGTTCTCTGCCCCTTTTAGCCAAATGCGCTTAAGCTAAGGCTGATTTCACTGGATTAAAAAGCGGCGATGGCTGCCATATTGATTTCATTCACAACAGGAGAAGAGCGCCTGCACCCGTTTATTTATTTTTTTTGCCTTTTCCCAGCTTTAAGTCTTGTGCTTGTGTTTCCAGAGCACCACGGCCAGTTTCAAGGAGCAGTGTGGGCTCCCCGCTGTGGCCAAGCTGAAGCAGTGCATCCAGAGCCTGGCCCCGAGGCTGCAGAGCCCCGAGGGCGCCATGGGGGCCACCATGCTGCTGAAGGATGGCTACCCGTGTCTGGAGCCGCTGGTCAGCCTGGCGGAGTCGACCCGGAAGCTGCTCGCCGCCTACGACACGGTGAGTGAAACGAGGAGATGGAGGAAGGTTCTTCATTTAGATCAGTCGTACTCTGACAACCAGGATCTGGTGTAGAGGTCTGGTGCTAATGGTTCCTCCATAATCTCTTCTACACACCTGACTGTCTGTCTGCCTCTCTGTTCAGATGATTGCCGCCCAGAAACAGCTGATTGAGAACGCAGACGGCGTTCAGGAGAGGATCGACCAGGTCCAGAGAGAAGGTAGAGTGATGGAGGGATGACCTGGTTTTATGTTCACATACTGGATGACCTGTTGTTTATTGTTGTTTATGTTCAACAGACAGACTTGTGTTTTATATATCACATACTGCACTTCATTACTCCTTCTGTCTTAATTGTCCTTAGTTTATTATCATAAATGTTTCATGGAGATCTGTCCAGATTTAAATATATTGTAAAATTACCTTCAGTATAAATGACACTTAAGTTCTTCTTGGGAGATCAGCCTAGTACAACGTTTTGTAGCTCTTACTAGCTTCCTAGCCTCTCAGCTAACAGTAGCTTTTCCTCGTTTCGTAGCTTCCTAGCCAGTAGTAGCTCTTCCTAGCTTCCAAGCTAATAGAAGCTTTTCCTAGCGTCTCAGCTAACAGTAGGTTTTCCTCGTTTCCTAGCTGCCTAGCCAATAGTATCTCTTCTTAGCTTCCAAGCTAATAGAAGCTCTTCCCAGCCTCTCAGCTAACAGTAGCTTTTCATCGTTTCCTAGCTTCCTAGCCAATAGTATCTCTTCTTAGCTTCCAAGCTAATAGAAGCTCTTCCTATCCTCTCAGCTAACAGTAGCTTTTCCTCATTTCCTAGCTTTCTAGCCAATAGTAGCTCGTCCTAGCTTCCAAGCTAATAGAAGCTCTTCCTAGCCTCTCAGCTAACAGTAGCTTTTCCTCGTTTCCTAGCTTCCTAGCCAATAGTAGCTCTTCCTAGCTTCCAAGCTAATAGAAGCTCTTCCTAGCCTCTCAGCTAACAGTAGCTTTTCCTCATTTCCTAGCTTCCAAGCTAATAGAAGCTCTTCCTAGCCTCTCAGCTAACAGTAGCTTTTCCTCATTTCCTAGCTTCCTAGCCAATAGTAGCTCTTCCTAGCTTCCAAGCTAATAGAAGCTCTTCCTAGCCTCTCAGCTAACAGTAGCTTTTCCTCTTTTCCTAGCTTCCTAGCCAATAGTAGCTCTTCTTAGCTTGCTAGCTTCAAAGCCAATAGGAGCTTTACTGGCGTCCTAGCCTCCCAACTAATAGTGGCTTCTCCTAGCTTCTTAGCCTCCGAGCTAATTGTAGCTCTTCCCCGGTTTGCTTTAAATTCAGTAAACATCAAACATCTTTATAGTCTGGATGAAGAGCCTGTCTACTAGGACGCAGAGGCAGTCGCCGGTGTTGCCTAGCAACAGTAAACATGCTAGCCCTCTAGGCTAACATTAGTTAACGTTCCAACGTAGACAGATGTTTACAGAAAGATGCTGAACCAGTTTGTTCACGTCTACGTCCCTACGTTCAGAATCTCAGGATTTTAAAAAACTCCTGTAGAATGAAAATGTTTCTCAGTTAGAAAAACCAGACGCTCTTATTCAAAGTAATTTTAAAGGACAGCACCTCAGCTTGAAGTGTTTACAATAAATCTGCCATTCTGACATCTTCTTTGAGCTGAGCAGCATTCACTCTGAAAAGGAGGCTGATGTATTTTTAGATCCTCTCTTTCCGCCCTTAGATAACTCCTGACCTTTTTTTGCTGCCGATGTAAATGTCATGAGGGACTGCACTTTGCTTTTTGCACTAATATGTCAGTCCTGTAGGTGACAACACACCCGTCAGGACGCGTTTGAGTAAAAGCTCCTGTTTGTTTCCGCAGGAATGGATTTCCATGAGGATCTTTCTCGGCTCAGTGAGAAGGAGGGACTGAAAGGACGCAAGCTGAACAAAGCGGTGGAGAGTTTCACCTGGAACATCACTGTCCTCAAGGTACCTGGGAACCAGAGACGTTCTCCTCATCCATCTGTTGTAATTCCTCATCGGTGCAATGAAACGCTGCTGTTTTACATTTTCATCCACTTCTGCGAAAC
Source organism: Chelon labrosus (assembly GCF_963514085.1). NCBI lineage: Eukaryota > Metazoa > Chordata > Actinopteri > Mugiliformes > Mugilidae > Chelon > Chelon labrosus. The sequence continues at coordinate 2,816,552 of NC_140341.1, forward strand.
ACTAACATCTGAACAAACTGAAGCATCCGTCACAAAGGTTCATCCGTCCTAAATGATCTGTTCACAAGCTCAGTCTGATTCATGCGTCTCTCTTTGTGCCACAGGGGCAGAGCGATCTGTTACGAGGAGCCAAGATGGATTCCCTGGACGCCCTGCGGCAGCTGGCTCTGGCCTGTGAAGCCTGTGGACTCACCTCCTCCTCCTCTTCCTCCAACTCCTCATCCTCCACCTTCTCCACGGCCGAGCTGCACTACTCCTCCCACCCGCCGTCCGGCCGACGCAGCAGCACACACGGCAACGGACGCATCTGACTCCAACCGTCACCGACCGCCATCCTGCGGTCCAGCGCGCTGCCAAAGATGAAAAGGGAGCGAGCAGAGTGAATGAAGTGAAGGTCTGGGTGTAAAAAGCTCCAGAGTAGACGTAGAGTTCATCCCTTTATCCAGTGCAGTGAGTGTGTGGAGTTTTTATCTGTTGAAGCCTTATACTGAGAACCGGCAGAGGCTTTTCATGAATGTCTGCAGAGGAAGAACAAAGAAAGAAACCGACTTAATTTATCTGTGATTCAACTTTTTTGTTTTTTTAGTAGAGAGGAAGTCAGGACACATTGAAGCTTAAAGCAGGGGTGTCAGACTCATTTTAGTTCAGGGGTCACGCTCCAAAGAAAAGAAACTCTCCTTTTACAAAACATTTTATGAACAACTTGAAATTTCTTAATAAATAAGTGCAATTTCTGCACATTGCTCTTTAGTTCTGGGTGTTGCATTATATCTTTTCTGAATAAAACAGTGCACCTCCTAGTGGACAGATTAGGAATAGCAGTTACTTTTATTGATAAATTGCAGGGCCAGATTGGACCCTCCAGGGGCCGGTTTTGGCCTGCAGGCCGTATGTTTGACACCCCTGCCTTAAAGGTTTGTAACAATGGTGCCGTAGCGGCGATGGTGTTCACGGCCACGCTGGTGTTTCGTTTCAAAAGGCAGCGGAGGGATGAATGTGGAGCTGCCTCATTGTTTCTGCTCGGTAACGAGATCACCTGATTGTGTGTTTACAGTGCTGCAAAATGATGGAAAAGGTGTGAGAACCCCCACAGCTGGACAGTTAACCAATTAAAAAAATCACTTTTAGTTTGTTTTTTGTTTTTTTAAATGCTTTTGTTCAAACTGAAAAAATAGTTTTGAATTTCTCCAAGGCTCTCGAACAAATTGAGTTTCAGATTAAACAACAGACGCTATCTGAAGTTATTAAGGAGGTCTGGGAGTTTGGACTCTGTCGAAGCATTTGTCTGATTTATCGATCACTTCGGTCTCTGCTCTGTTTGAGGATTAGCGCAGGAACAAACGCACACAAGTGGTTGTTGTTATCGCTGAAACACGAGGCGATGTAACTGGAGAGGCTGTGTGGTGATTACTGTACATGTGTGGAATCATGTAGCCTCCAGTCTGTACATGGGTGTTAGCGTGCAGGACGTACACTGTATTGATGTAGCAATAATAATAACAATAATAATAATAATATAATAGTCACAAGAGGCTGTCGACGTCAGTGATTGAAGGTAGAATTACAAACGTGTGTTAAAATAACTGGTGTGTGGCAGGTGCTAATGATCAGAGTTGTGTTTACCTGTTAGCCTGTGAGTGTAAACGTGTGGTTCTTCTTAAAAGCAGGAAAACACCTTTTAACCCCGCTTCTGTACTAGTGATGCTGTGTTTTAACCAAGACGTGATGCCAAGCTAACGCGATGAGATGAAATACCTCGTCTGACGGCACAGTTCTCTCGGGCCAACGTCCGATTGGAACAACTTTATTCAAACCTCCATCAACTGAGGCTGAGCGTGTGAACAAAGCGAGCTAACGAGCGGCTTCTGGCTGGCAGACATTTTGAATGTTTATTCTGCCTTTTGTGAGAGAGGCAGGCCTGTGGACCACAGCGGGACGAGGCTAAACGCTGGAACGCCACACTCATAAACAAGTAACGAGATGGGTTTATTCAGTCAGGCCAGAGATTCATCAATGAATGATAACCAATGGGTGCTCTTGGTGATTGAGAGGGACTTGTTCAAAAATATAATGCGTTCCTCCACGTCACGATGCTCACAATATGGCGCACACAGTTTAAACGGTGATGTTCATGGTTCTGAAACAGCGGTAGACAGCAATCTGTTGTCTAGAGCAAAACGGAGATTGGATCTCAGGTGGTCGCGCGAGACGAATGTTTATTCTGCCTTTTTGAGAAAGACAGTTCGGTGGTCCACAGCGAGACGAGGTTAAATGCTGGAACAACATACCAGCGAGTTACAGTCACTGAAATTGCTTGTTTCCAAAATATGTATTACCAGTATAAACAGCACTGTTCATGGTTCTGAAACAGCAGTAGTTAGAAATCCATTGTTTTGATGCAACAGCTGTTTACATATAGAGTGCAAAACTGCAATCTGATTATGTGAATACTTTCAGTCACTGAAAGAGACATTACAGCTTGTTCCTAAATATGTGTTATGAGTATAAACGGTGTTGTCCATGGTTCCGAAACAGAAGTCAATGGCAGTCCATTGTTTTGAGATAACAGCTGCTTGCAGTCAGGGCGCAAAACTGAGATCGTATTTTAAGTGGTGGCTTGAGACGAGTGTTTATTCTGCCTTTTTGAGGAAGACAGTTCGGTGGAGCACAACAGGACGAGGCTAAATGCTGGAGTCACACCAGCTGGTGGTATTTCGAAGCAGACAGGAAGAAAAGAAAACACACAGGGCTAATCCAATCAGGGCCATAATAAACAAACAAACAAAAAAAATAACGTGTTCTTTCAGTGACTGAAAGAGCTTGTTCCAGAATATGTATTACCAGTATAAACAGCACTGTTCATGGTTCTGAAACAACAGTCATTAGGGATCCATTGTTCTGAGGCAACAGCTGTTTTCATATAGAGTGAAAAACTGCAATCTGATCTCAAGTGGTGGCTCTGAATGAATGTTTTTTCTGCCTTTTTTGAGGGAGGTAGGTCGGTGGACCACAGTGAGATGAGGTTCAATGCTCGAACAACACAGCTGGTGGCATTTCAGAGCAAACAGGAAGTAAAGGACACACTGAGTTTATTCAGTCAGGGCGAAGATTCGTAAATAAATAAATAAAAACATAATGTGTGCGCTGATTGTGACTGAAAGTGACTTTACGCCTTGTTCCAAAATATGTTTTATCAGTATATACAGTGCTGTCCATGGTTCTGAAACAACAGTAGATAGCAATCCATTGTTTTGAGCCAACAGCTGTTTGCACACAAGCTGTGGCTCAAGATGAATGTTTATTCTGCCTTTCTGAGGGATGTAGGTCGATGGAGACAGTGAGACGAGGTTAGGGGTGGAACAGCTCACCACTGAATCACCACAGCTGGTGGCATTTCGGAGCAGACAGGAAGTGAAGAGACACACTGGGTTCATTCAGTCTCTCTGCTGAAGTGCGACTACTGTATCGTCCTGTAATAATGTCTTTCACACTCCTGCTTTGTCGTCATTATTCTTGTTCCTGCTGCTCTTCCGGAGGCTCCAGGTGGGGAGTGACAGAGTTGATGCACTGAGTCACTGCCACAGGAGGAAGTTGACCTAATAACATTTCAGTGTTTTTGTCTGAGAGGAGGCGTCTAAAAGTAGAAATGGAGAGAGAGAGCAAAGGTTGATGGACAGAAGAAGAAGAAGAAGAGTAGTTGATGTGGGATTAGCTGTAGGTTGGTGTTTGGGGGAGCACACCTGCAGAGCGTCATAATTGGCTGTGAGCAGTAGACGCAGTGACAACACCTGCTGTTTTGGTCTATTAATAAAAGTCTGACTCACTGGAGGCTTTGGGTTGTGTGTTTATGTCATGGTGCCACGGCGTCCTACTTCCTGCTTGGTTCAGGTCCTGTTCAGACCCGGTATTAACATCCGACTTAAATGATCCGATCAGATGTGGCCAGCTTTAAGGTCAGGTGTGAACCCACCCAGGATGCACTGAGGACAAATTGAAGATCCAATCACTCAGATCACATCTGGAGGTTGTCTTCTTTCTTTTAGTGTGGATCCTGACCACGCTAAAAGAAATCCAGCTCGTCTAACGTCGTTTAATTTAAGCAGATCATCCATTTTGAATGATGCACAGAAAAGAGTTGACCGTTGTCTTTTCTTTAAACCTTTATACCCAGAGATGTTTCTTTTTCATCAGTGATCTGGCTCCTCTGCGGATGGAAGCTTCCAGGGTTCAGTTCTAATCTGAGCTTTGTCTCGAAAATAAATCAGATCTTAACATGTGAGAGTCTTTCCATCTTGTTCCAACATCTGGATCATGTCTCCAAGTCAACAAGCAGCTGTTCATGGTTCTGAACCAGCGGTAGGTAGAGATCCATTAGAGACAGCAGCTGCTACAATATTCTACTGACCACATGATGGCGCTGTTAGTAACTAATAATATTAATTATTGGTTAATTAAATGCTATAAAAATGTTCAGATAAGCAGTATCTTCCTCACGTTGAGTTTGTGTTTTGTGCTTAATTAGCAAGTTAATGCTAATGTTATGACTAGCAGACTACAGCCAGTCTATGGGAGGAATGTAGCTACGTAGTTAGCTAGACCGCTAGCAGTTACTGACCCTTTTTATCTGGAATATGATTGGTGTACAGCGAGTGTCCATGACAGTCCAAGAGAGTAAAGATGGCGACTTCACAGCTTGTCTCAAAAATATGCATCAGCTCCTGAAGTCGGGGCGTACACAGTATAAACAGCACATGTTCATGGTTCTGAAACAGCAGTAGAAAGCGAGCCATACAGAGTGCAAAACTAAGACGTGTTTTAACGCCAGGTACGATGTGTCGACGCGTGACTTAAAGCTGGACACTCGTGATCCGATCGAATGTGTTTAAGACGGGGCCTGAAACTCACTGAAGCAGGAGCTTTCATAAGATCATCACAGGAGATCTGCTTACCTCTCTGCATTAAAGATGCATCAGCTCCAGTAAAACAAACCACAGTATTATCTTTCTGTGTTCCGGCGTACACGCCCGCCGACACCGGGGGGAACACAACTGGGTCAAAGAGCGAACATGCGATGGGATTCACTTCACCTGAGGAGATGTGGCGCACATGGAGGTCGCCGGGTTTACCTGTGTCAGAGTCGTGTTTCAGTAATTAGGTCTTTTCCTTTTCAGTTAAAACTCGTTCTCCAAATAATTCATCAGGTACCTGCTGTACTTACAGAGAAGATCTGTTGCAGAAATAATGTCATAACTGAGAAAGCGGCAGCTCTGTGTTTTTTTCTTCAGGTGGACGATAACAGGACCATATCTTGATTTATTTCTAAACATTTACTGTAAACCTGCAGGAGCACAACACACCAAATCCTTTTAAGTCGATAGCTTGAATGTGTTTCTATATTTTCCGGTCATCTCTCAGAAATTGTCAGCTTCTCGTTTCAGTGAATGTCCTGGTCACGTTTATTTCTTTGCTGATGTTATAAAGACAACAGATGTTGAAGCTTAAGTTTTGTGATGGAATTTCTGTTTGTGCACGAAGCTACCAAACATGACCTTATCCTTTTTACATGTGTAGTCTGGGTTTAAATTCCTGACAAGAATGAAACGACCGACTGGATCTAAAAGCTCCTAGAAGCAGCTGATTTCACCCCGAGAACATTTTAATAGAATAAATCTGACGTTCACCGTGGTGAGTTCAGGAGAAAGGTTTTTGTTAAATGAACCAAACATGCAGAAACACAGATACGACCCTCCTTTCTCTCAAACTCTCTCTTCTTCGCTGCTTCGTCATGACTCTTCTTGATCTGATGATATGTTCATTTTATGTTATAAAACAAAAAAAAAAGCGAGTGTTGAACTCCAGCCGCTCACGACAGTGCTTTACAATGATGTTCAGTGTGTTGTATCTCATTTGTGACCCGCTGCTGCACACTGATCGACGGATGGACCGTAGCCTCAGATGTGGGAGCTTCAGTCTTGTGTCTGCTGCGTTTCTATTGGTGATGCTAACATCTGTCAGAGATCTGGCGAGATCTGGGGAAACGAGAAAAGCTGTGACTGGAAGTAAATGCTAAATAGGCGTCCTCAGGGATGTAGCCGTGAAGCTAGCTCGACTTTATCCATTGGGAACTGATTTCGTTCCCAGTAGATTGATCTACTGTTACTCTTTTGTCCATCACCACATCAATTAAGCCCCGCCCAAATGATCCGATTGGTCCAGCAGATCTTTACAGGAGCAGAATCAGTTCCCAACGGAGAGACTCCAGATTAACTTTCCCGCCCATTAGCTATTTTTGGCGGGAAAGTTAGTCAGGCTTCCCGGCTAGTGAGGGTTAGCTTAGCAAGTTTGCTGCTTCAAATTTGGACACTGGGACCAAATTTTACAGATTATTCACACATTACATGAACACACAATTATTTTTGGAGCTTTTTGACCCAACAGACACTTCTTACTTCCCTCTACAGGTGAACAAAGCTAGCATGACCCACAGAGACAGAACAGTGAAGCTAACATGTCTGGGGCTGATCATTGTGCTGCAGCGCATCTCTTACCCTCTTGTCTTAACTTAGAGCTAGCTCTGTCTGTGCTCTTCGCTGTGTGATGCTACCTAGCGCATAACATTCATCTGAGTAACGGAGAGCTGTTCGTACTCGCTGTAGTGATGTGGACGAGCTGGTGTTAAAACTCTCCGAGGTGTGTGAAGGTATTTTAGGTTGTGTGTTGCTGTGTCTGCGCCGCCGCTCACCTTTAATCCAGTGTTGTTCCCTCAGCTGTTCTTTACAGTCCACTGTATGTTTTTGTAAAACTGACAAAAAAAAAGACCAAAAGAAGAAAAAATATTTATTGAAGTGTGTTTTAAAAAAATATATATATAAATAAATATAATTAATTAAATGGACCTTGCTTTTATTTTGAAAAGCTACTGTGTTTTCTATCTTACAAGTAATCAGATATAACAAGATTATGTATCCCAGACTAAATAAAGTTATCTTTTCCTGACTGACTTTTCTTCTTTATCTTAATTCCAGCTGTACTATTCTCAATAAAAACCTATCTATCAGCAGATGTTGGTTTAAATATCACACAGTCAAACAGACAGTATACAGCTACTAATAAGTTTTTTCATCCTGCAGAATCTTTTACATTTCTGCAAAAAAAAGAGGCATTTTCAAACAAAAGTAGACAAAGAGAACCCAATCAAACAAATGAAAAACAAAAAAATATACTTGTTTATATGTGTTTATTCTGGAAAATGAGCCAATATTACATATCATGTCCTCCTTCTGTCCAGTATCTGCTGTGACCTCCTTGTAACTAAATGTTTTTTGGTCACAGCTGATCAGTGGTCTACAGCAGCTTGGAGGAATTTTAGCCCATTCCTCAGAACAGAACCACTTCAGTTCTGAGATGTTGGTGGGTTTCCTCACATCAACTGCTTGCTTCAGGTCCTTCCACAACATTTCTATTGGATTAAGGTCAGGACTTTGACTTGGCCGTTCCTAAACATTCATCTTGTTCTTCTTTAACCGTTCTTTTCTAGAACCACTTGTGTTCTTGGTTCTCGTTGTCTTGCTGCATGACCCAGTTTCTCTTCACATTCAGCTCATGGACAGATGTCCTGACATTTTCTTTTAGAGTTCACTGGTAGAATTCAGAATTCATTGGTCCATCAATGATGACAAGCCGTCCTGGTCCAGATGATGATCACTGTTGGTCCTGAATAACCAAATACACAAGTATAATATTTCAGTTTCATGTGTTTGATTGGGTTTTCTTTCTTTCTCTACTTTGAGGACTTGTATGAAAATCTGTGGATGTTCTGAGTCAGCTTTGATCTTTTAAAACGTTTAAGCAGCACTGTATATTTATGTAGCATGTATCATGTCAAGTTGAATAACTGATTCTGATTTTTCATATCCACTTTAAATAGTTTTAATGTCATGTTTTACATGCATTTGTAGATTAGACAGGGGTTTCATCCTTTATGTTTACAGATCAATGTGCACAATAATCATTTCGTAAAAATAATAATGTTGACATAATATACTTTGATCGAGAGAGAAATAAAAATGTTCCAGCAGCTGCAACGAAGCACATTACTGAATATGTGCAAATCTAAATTGTGCAAAGGTAACAGAGTGTAACAGAACATGTGCAAGAGAATTATTTACAGTTTGTTTTCATGATGCAGATGAGTCACAGACGAGGTGAGTGGAGATTTCAGTTTGTATCATAGTCTTTATACGAACTGCTTTGGGCTAATATCAGAAAATGTTCTGTGTTTCTACACCAGCACATTTATTATTATTATTATTATTATTATTATTACTACTACTGATAATAATAATAATAATAATAATAATAATAAAATAGCTTTCCAGAAATGAAACTGTCCCGAAACGGTCCCTTATTTCTGGTACAGAGTGATGCTACTTTTGCCTCATAAACGATCTTTTTTTAGGATTAATTATCGAATATTATCTTTAGTTTTTACAATTAAATCAGCGAAACCGGAACTCGTTTGCCTAAATACAGACTTATTTAGTTACTAAATAAATAAATAAATAAAGCAGATATATTTGATTAAATGAGTTTTGGTCGGATCCATTTCCGGTTACTTCCTGCGAGCGGCGGGAACGAGGATTAAAAATGGATGCCGACGGAGGACTGGAAGGAAGAACCGGAACCAGGAGCAGAACCGGAACCAGAACTAGAAGGCCCCCTTCGACAGGTAAGACTGAATTAGTTAAGAAAATAAATAAATAATGTTACTTTCCATAAACTTTTACCATAATCTACAGTTACTTGTTAAACTTGACCTACGTTCTTGTTGTAATTAGGGAAGCTAATTCCGTTTATTAGCATACAACAGTTTTAGTTAGCTAACTTCAGAATCGACTTAAAATAATCCTGTTATAAACCGTTGGTTTACTTAGATCTAACCCAGTTTGTGCTGCTACTATATAAAACCATACACCCAGTCAGATATATGAGCTGCCTTTATTCTTAAAGTTTATAATAAGACACATTTATTTAAGTGTCTGTAGCTTTTAGCTGACAGGTAGCTAGTGGCCGCCATCTTTGTTATGAATATGGAAAAACAGAACAACAGCTTGTAAAAAAAATAGTTAAAACCCCTTTTAATATTTTAGCAGACGTAAATATATTTAACCAGAATATCAGAAGAGTCTTTGAGGATTTTTAGATATACTCCAGAAAAAGGCAAAATATTTTTACTGCTAGAAAATGTAGCTGTTAATTCATGCTAACGCTCAAAGAACACAAACTGGTTAACTAGAAGAAGCTTCAGATTATCTTCAACCATCTTATTTACAGCTGGAACAGAGTCAGCTCACCTGAAATCTCAGTAGTAATTTTTTAATAAGAAAACATTCTCAACTCATAAAAAATGATGCTGACAACCATAAAAATAAGAACTAAAGTTGTTAAAAACCATTAATTATCAGTGTAGTAATGCAGATCTGTTTGTACGACGTGTTTCCTGTTCACTCTACTCACAGTTCATGATGTATTTGCTCTGCTGCTGCATAATGGACGTTTATTCACATTTTAGAAATACATTTATCGTATGTTATTGTATTATTGGCTCCAGAGGCTGTACGTATTGTAAGTTTCTTATGAGTTTTGTTGTGTACTTTGTTTAATACTTTGGTTGTGGGCAGCTGTAGGGTTTCCTCTGATCGGAGGGTTGTCAGTTCAATCCCCGGCCAACTAAAGGCTGGTGGATTTGTACCTTGGGCAAGATACTGTATATGAAATAGCTCCCAATGGCAGGTGAGCTCCTTGTATGGCAGCTTTATTGCCGTTGCTGTGGAAATGGATGGATGAGGAATACTAGAAAACGCTCTGAGAACCGCTGAGGTGCAGACCACCTTAACCAGTCGGCTGAGACTCTTATCCTGAGTTGGAAAGTTGTTTTTCCGACTTCGTTGTTTTCATGTGGAGCCAGGACGTCTGAAGCAAATGTGAGAGAACATCATTCACAATGCTGCTTGTACCTTTTACAACTTGACTTCAGCTTTTCTGTGTTTCTAGCTTCGTGTTTTCAGAGAGTTTCAACACTTTTCTGCATCCTTTTGACCAAAAGCCCTCGATAGAAAGTTAGTTCAGTACTTTTAGAAGCAAAGAAAACCCCAGAAATTATTATTTTGTTCCTTCTAATGAGTCTGTCCGGTTTGGGAAGCGCAGAGAGACACTAGACCGGTGCAGAGAGGCCGTCAGCTGCAGTAGCAGGTGTAACTCCACCCTGACATGACACTGAGCTGGTGCTGTTCACGGTGTTACCCTCTTTAACCAGGAGGGGGCGCCACACATCAAGACATGTCCTCTCTGTGTCTCGTCTCACAGGTCAACCAGGTGTCAGTCAGTGTAAATGGATTTTGATTCTGTCCCATCTGTCCAACTATATCCACTTTAACATCTGAGTCTCTTTATCTTTTAATTTTTGTAGATATTTTTTACAACATGTATATCATGATCTATCAATGCGCAGGCAGCAGCTTATCTATTTTGCAATTTAAATTTAATTATCAGCTAATCTATGAGTTGTTTACTCTGTAAAATATCAGTAAATTTTCTAAGATTATTTTTTAATATTTTACATTTATTAGATAAATCATCCAAAGCCGATCAAGGTCATTGTGTTTTCAAAAAACAAAGTTAAAACTAAACGTTTCATCCAAATCTTCACTTATTAATAATAACACAAAACAAAACAAACAAAAAAAAACAGTTTTAGGTTTAAGTAGAAATAGAAACTCACCTGACTAGAGTCTAGATGACCAGATAGACGCCTGTAATTAGAAGATCTTATTTGTTTTCTGACAGTTTCTGTGAATCCTGTGTGATTGATTTTGTTAATCTGGATTTTTAATGTGGAATAAATGACTCAGAAACTACAGATTAAAAAAAAAAAAAAGATTTATTGCCGTATATTTTGATCTTTCTTGAAATGAATCATAGAGACAATTAAAACCGTTCATACCACCTTAAAACAACTTGATCAAACACTAGTGTCAGCTTCAGTTTTCTCTAAAATCTAATTTAATCTGGGTCATTTTGTGGTTATCACAACGAGTTTTATATGTTTGTTAATATTACTTTTAGGAGTTTATATTTTTGATGTTAACTAAAGCAGCTTTGTTCTACTAAATAATAACTAAAGGTGGAAATGCAGCCAGGTCCTCACCAGCAACACAATAAATTAAATTTAAAAAGATTTTACTGATTTGAGAACATTAATTTAATCTGAGCTGGATTATATGAGACGGACGTGTTTAGGGGCCGTTTGCCTGTAGATGGAGACATTTGGTGTTAAATATGTTGTGATGTTTGTACTTTGTGACAGTTTTAAATGGTTTTATCTTATTCTTAAATTTTTTTTTCAAGGTGCAATAAACGGAAATAAACTTCTCTCCAGCTCAGATCAATATTTCACATCAGTAAAACCTTTTTTTTTTTTTTTAAACTTGAATAAATTTAGGTTATAAGACGAAATGATTTCAGACCGTACGTCTCAAAACACGGCTGTAGTTTGTCGTGCTACTGAAATGATTTTTATGACTCGGGGAGATGAGATGACTCAAAGAATAATCTCTGTAAATTAAGACACCGGTCAGTTTTGAGGAAATAATAATTTAAATTGACACTACCATGCCAGTTTATTAGGGACACTAGTGACACTAGTCCTCCACTAGATCCCTCTTTAACGGGAATAAAGTCTCCAGCTCAGATTCATATTTCTATCTCAGTAAAATCTTTTTAACTTAATTAATTTATGAACATTTATGAGCTTAATGTATTTATTTAGGACCAAGCTACACTTTCAGCTTTTATTTATTAATTAGTCGACCAAAAGCTGCTTTATTTCTTTTTCTTTTTGAGGCAAAGGGTTTACCTTTAAAAATACAAATTACAGAAAGAAACCGAAACACAAGACGACATTTAAAACTTGACGAAAAGATGAAGTTTAAGAGGAAACCGAGTCGCAGTAAACAGAGTTTCAGTTTTTATTTGTGCGTTCAGACTCTTGACGTAACCGCGTCTGACTCTGGTTGAAGTTCTTTGTGGATGTTTGGGGCAGATTCCCGGTTTGTCTCCCACGGGGGGTGTCGGGCGGCAGATGGGAGGTGATGGGAGTGTGTGGTAGCGTGGGCGGCGACACGACGAGCTGTCAGGCCCTAATGCAGGCCAACATCTGGAGGCTGTCGGCCACGTCACGTCAGGGTTCTCTAGCCCGGGGCCACGGGACGCCCTGAGGGACGCAGAGCGAGGCCCGGACAGGCCCCAGAGAACTTTATTCAAAATGCTCTATTTTATCTGTGTACATATATATATATAAAAAAAAGAAGAAGAATTTATAACACAAACGTAGGAGGTGGTTTTAAATCACATGACGTCCAGAGGTAAAATTAATCCTGTGTGAACGTTACTGTCGACCTCAAGCTTAAGGAACGTGTGACGGTATTTTATTTAAACGTTTAAATATTGTTTGCTGTACACTGACCGGCCAGTTTATTAGGTACACCAGTGAATGCGTTCTAATATAACAGTCCTGCTCTAAATCAACTGAGACGGACGTTGGTTCAACTGTGTTTTAATGTTGTAGCACTGTTGAATTGGTGTATTGTATTATTTTGACATTTTAGTCGGTGGGCTAAACTAAATAACAAAAACTCTTCCTTTCAGTCCAGTTTAACAGAAACACATCCGTCCATCTGACATCAGGACGTAGATAAATAAATGAGTAATAACTTTGTGTCGTTGTCTAAAATGTTTCAGTGACAAAAAAACAAACTATCATCCAGTTTAACATCACTACAAACTCCATCGTCCACTCTGATCATCCTGTTGAATTATCTGACTCAGCTCAACATTAGATCAATCATGAAGTGTACCTAATGAAGTGGCAAATGAGTGTAGATCGGAATTTAAAACGAAATTAACTTTTTCATTCACTATTTGATCCTCGAGTTCAAGTTAACGTCTAAATATTTTTTTTAGCGCCTCAAACAAGATAATGTTTACTATTTTATCTTTTTAATAAATGACTTTAGTTTAACTAAACAATTAATTGATTTTCTGCTCTAGTTTATTTTAATATTTATTCTAAGAGTCTCTTCACACACACGTTAATTTTTCCATATTTAGGACTTTAGTTTTAGAAATCAAGAGTTTCAGCCTCAAACCTGAACGTACACTCACCTGCCAGATCATTAGGTACACTAGTGAATGTATTCTAATATAACAGTCCTGCTCTAAATCTGGTTTTCAGCTTTAGTTTCTACTAACTCAGAGATGTTGACTCTACTGTGTTTTCATTGTGGAGGTTGGGGAAATCGTATTCTAATGCATGTCACTAGTGTACCTAATGAACTGGCAGGTGATTGCTTGTGTCTGGTGAGTGCTCGTGTTTTCCTGAGCTAACGCCGGCGAACATCTGGAGGCTGTCGGCCGCGTCACGTCAGCGTCCTCTAGCCCCGGGGCCACGATCCGCCCCGAGGGACAACGATCCGCCCCGAGGGTCGAACCCAGAAAGTCAAGAGCGTTGTCGGCTTCGTGGGTCATCAGTCGGCTGTAAAATATCTGAGCACACGTCCCCCAAAACCTTCCTCCTCCTCCTCCTCCTCCTCCTCCTCGTATTTATCGCGGTAAACAGCTGCGTCAAACTACAAATAGATCCTCAGAAGACATCCAGGGCGAGCAGGCGGCGCAGGCACGGCTACATGTGCACAGCGGGGTAATACAGAGCCCGTTAAAACCGCCGGCGCCATTGAGGGACTATGCTATTAGCGCTTCACGCTCGCCTTGAGCATCCAAGAAGCAAGTGCCTCTTCTATTTTAATGACAGCCCTCACCCAGAGGTAATTTCACAGTGATTAAGGCAGGAGAAAAAAAAACATCTCTTAAAAGTCTCTAAATTGCATCTTATTTATCCACCTTTTAACTAACTACAAAAGGCTGACAGACAATGGCGCTGCGTGTTTCTGCCTCTCCTGGTGAACAATTATACTTCAGACATTATCTGGCCCATTGTTATAAGAGTATTAAATATGGCCCCCAGGAGACAACACAGAGCGGAGCTTGGATGGAAAAGTTTAGATGAAAGAAATTAAGTTTTATTTGTATTTTAAACCTCTCTAAGTGTATTAGTATATTTAACCTGCCTGGTGTAAACGGGTCCTTTGGTTTAGTTTCAGCGGCTCTAATCCGTATAATGATCACCTCACTGTTCAGCTTTTATCTGCTACTGGATTAAAGTTTGTGTTGTTTGCAGATACTACATGTCTGATATCGTAACGTTCCTACTTTGTTTAATAGCTGGGGAAAAAAAAATCAATGATAAAATGGTTTCACCACAGAACCAAAAAATGGTTTGGATCTTAAGCAAATATATCAGGAGGAGGAAGAGGAGGAAGAAGAAGAAGCAGGAAGAGAAGGAATCAGTGTTTCTCCTACACCGACTTGATTCAGTTGATTCAAGACGAACAAGATGTGTCCACAGAAGAAATGGAAGGAGGACAAGAAGAAGAAGAAATGGAAGGAGGACGAGAAGAAGAAGAAATGGAAGGAGGACAAGAAGAAGGAAGAAATGGAAGGAGGAAGAAATGGAAGGAGGACGAAATGGAAGGAGGACAAGAAGAAGAAGAAATGGAAGGAGGACAAGAAGAAGAAGAAATGGAAGGAGGACGAAATGGAAGGAGGACAAGAAGAAGAAGAAATGGAAGGAGGACAAGAAGAAGAAGAAATGGAAGGAGGACGAGAAGAAGAAGAAATGGAAGGAGGACAAGAAGAAGAAGAAGAAGAAGAAATGGAAGGAGGACGAGAAGAAGAAGAAATGGAAGGAGAACAAGAAGAAGAAATTGAAGGAGGACAAGAAGAGGATGAAGAAGGACGAGGGGAAGAGGAAGAAGTGGAAGGACGAAGAAGAAGAAGAGGTGGAAGGAGAACAAGAAGAAGAAAAAATTGAAGGAGGACAAGAAGAAGAAGAAATGGAAGGAGAACAAGAAGAAGAAGAAATTGAAGGAGAACAAGAAGAGGAAGAAGAAGGACGAGGGGAAGAGGAAGAAGTAGAAGGACGAAGAAGAAGAAGAACGATGGGGAAGAGGAAGAAGTGGAAGGACGAAGAAGAAGAAGAACGAGGGGAAGAGGAAGAAGTGGAAGGACGAAGAAGAAGGACAAGGGGAAGAAGAGGGGGAAGGACGAGGGAGAAGAAATGGAGGAGGAGGAAGCAGAAGAAGGCGAAGGACGAGGGGAAGAAAAAAGAAAAAGAAGTGGAAGAAATAGAAGAAGAAGAAGAGGAGGAGTCAACAGACAGAAAACTGTTTCTAACTGGACGACTTGTCAGAAATCAGCTTCGTCTCGATGGGATCACACTGGAGAGACACGTGTTGGATAATCACGCTCACCTCCCATTCCTGAGGAGGAGAAGCCCCGCCCCCTCCTACCTGAGCATTGTATTATAATCACAGCCATTCACAGCTCAGGCTTTGACTTTACCTCTGGTCATTATCCTCCCGGTATCGCCCCTCCTGCTCCTTCTCGTTGTTATTTTAGCTTTTAATGATTCGCCTCCTCTTCCTCCTCGCTCCTCCGGCTAATGTTGCTAATGTTAATAGCTTGTGCTGCTTTAATTGGCTCCTAAACGCCTGTGAGCAGGTGTCCCGCTGTGTGTTTAATGAACAGGTAGCCGCTCCATGATTACAGCAATCTCAACCCGCCGCCCCGCTGCTGCTACAGACTCCCGTCACATGCTCCTCGTCCTCGTCCTCGGCCTCGTTCCCGCAAATGGACAAAGGCAATTTAGAGAGGCTCCTCAACGCCACGGGACGCTGGGTAAATTAGAGACGACGAGGGGGGGGGGGGGGGAGTAGAGGGGGAGATAACAAAGGAAAATGAGGGATAGATGAGCGCGACAAAAAAAAAAAAAAAAAGATTGGTGTTTTTTCTTAAAGGGAAGGAGAGGTGGAGTCGAACGCGTCTGATTATGAGACGAGTCTTTGTCTCGTTGGAGAACGTCCTGAATTTTACCCTGAATTCATCAGATTATTCAGACAAGAGTCAAACTTCACCTCCTCCTCCTCCTCTTCCTCCTCTCTCTCCCTCTTCCTCTCTTGCTTCCTCCCCTCTTCGTTTCCTCTCGTCTCCTCCCTTAAAGTTTCTCCTCTCTTGTTTCATCCCTTCCTCTCACCTCCTCTCCTCTCTTCAGTCTTCTCCTCCCCTCTTCCTCTCCACCTGTCTCCCTTTCCCTTTCTCCTCCACACACTCTCTCCCTCTCCTCCCCTCCCTCCCCTCTCCCTCCCTATCCTTTCCTCATCCTCTCCTCTACTTTATCTTCCCTCTCCGCTTACTCCTCCTCCTCTCCTCTTCTCCCATCTCTCTTCTCCCCTTCTCTCTCCCCTCTTTCCTCTCTTCCTCTCTTCCCCTCTTCCCAGCATTGTTTCCTCCTCACCCCTCCAGCTCCCTCCCTTTCCTCTCCTCCCTTCTCTGTTTCCTCCTTTCATCCCCATCCTATCCTCTCCTCCCCCTTTCCCTCCCCCTTTCTCCATTCAGTCTTCCTTCTCCTCCCTTTTCGTTTGTTTTCACCTCTTCTCTTCCTCTTCTCCTTTTTCCTCTTCCTCTCCTCTCCCCTTATCATTTCCTGCTCTCCTCTCCCTCTCCTCCCCTTCTCTCTACCCTCTTTACTCTCTTCCTCTCTTCCCAGCATTGTTTCCTCCTCATCCTCTCCCACTCTCTCTCCCTTCTTCTTCTTATCTCTCTTTTCTTGTCCTCTCCTCCCCCTTTCTCCATTCAATCTTCCTTCTCTTCCTTTTTTGTTTGTTTTCACCTCTTCTCCTTTTTCCTCTTGTTCCCTCTTCCTCTCCTCTTCCCTCCCTTACCTCCCCTCTGTCTCCCCCTCTCCTCCCTCTCCATTCTGGACCGACCCGTCCACGCTGAGTAGAACCAGAGCCGGTGGTCGTCGGAGGCCTGTATATACGCTCGGCTGGGTGGCAAACCTCACGTTGTATACATATTTGTTCAAACATGTGCGAGTTGCTCAGTAATCCTCCCCCATTCGCCTCACCCTCCCACACACATGTGTATATAAACAGCCCATCTCGGCGGCCATGGGGGGGTGGGGGGGGGGAGATGTGATGGGTGAGGCTATAGCCAAGAGGGGGATGGAGCAGCCTCTTCCAGACGCCCCTTTGTAAATAAGCAGCGAGTCCTTCGAGGGGCGCCGCCGGGCGTCCTGACTCACCTGTCCCGAAGGACGCAATCACGGAGCCCCCTCCCTTACCTATGGGTGAGGAGGGGTGAGGAAAGGAGCAGGTCTGGTCTCTGACACAGTCTAATTCATTAAACCAGCCTTCTAATATAAACAGCCATTCATTTCAGGGCCTGACACCGGGCCGTCTGGACAATGTGAAGAGCCCCAATAGAAATGCCATACGCCGCCGTTAGAGCCTGCTGGTCCAGAGCAGGTACCGTGAGGCTAACCAGAGGCCTCCGCCGGCCTCGACGCGGGTCACTGAGAAACTGAAATGCATCTCGTTCAGGAAAAACAATCAGGTAATGTTCCTCTGGTGAGAGGTTTGGAATAAAAACACGAAGCGCACAAAGATTTAGAGGCGTTAACTATCAGACGCTTCGAGAGGGCACCAGCTATAGCATGCTAGCAGAGTTAGCCATGAAGGGCAGAAGTGACGAGAGGAGCTCTAGCTTCCTAGCCTTCCAGCTAACAGTAGCTCTATCTAGCCTTCCAGCTAACAGTAGCTCTATCTAGCCTTCCAGCTAACAGTAGCTCTATCTAGCCTTCCAGCTAACAGTAGCTCTATCTAGCCTTCCAGCTAACAGTAGCTCTATCTAGCCTTCCAGCTAACAGTAGCTCTATCTTGCCTTTCAGCTAACAGTAGCTCTATCTAGCCTTTCAGCTAACAGTAGCTCTGTCTAGCCTTTCAGCTAACAGTAGCTCTATCTTGCCTTCCAGCTAATAGCTCTATCTAGCCTTACAGCTAACAGTAGCTCTATCTAGCTTCTTGGCTTCCAGCTAACAGTAGCTCTATCTAGCCTTCCAGCTAACAGTAGCTCTATCTAGCCTTCCAGCAGACAGTAGCTCTATCTAGCCTTCCAGCTAACAGTAGCTCTACCTAGCTTCCTAGCCTTCCAGCTAACAATACCTCTTCCTAACTTCCTAGCCTTCCAGCTAACAGTAGCTCTATCTAGCCTTCCAGCTAACGGTAGCTCTATCTAGCCTTCCAGCTAACGGTACCTCTATCTAGCCTTCTAGCTAACGGTAGCTCTATCTAGCCTTCTAGCTAACGGTAGCTCTATCTAGCCTTCTAGCTAACAGTAGCTCTATCTAGCCTTTCAGCTAACAGTAGCTCTATCTAGCCTTACAGCTAACGGTAGCTCTATCTAGCCTTTCAGCTAACAGTAGCTCTATCTAGCCTTTCAGCTAACAGTAGCTCTATCTAGCCTTCCAGCTAACAGTAGCTCTATCTAGCCTTCCAGCTAACAGTAGCTCTATCTAGCCTTCCAGCTAACAGTAGCTCTATCTAGCCTTTCAGCTAACAGTAGCTCTATCTAGCCTTCCAGCTAACAGTAGCTCTATCTAGCCTTTCAGCTAACAGTAGCTCTATCTAGCCTTCCAGCTAACAGTAGCTCTATCTAGCCTTCCAGCTAACGGTAGCTCTATCTAGCCTTCCAGCTAACAGTAGCTCTTCCTAACTTCCTAGCCTCTGAAAATAAGAACTGTTTGATCAAGTATATAAAGTAAAATATTAATTTAACTGCAAAAAAAATCACATAACTAAATCAAAGCCCAGCACAGACTAAAATAAAAATGTAGGAGTCAGAAACACAGAGTTGAGTGATGTAAACCCTTAATGTTGATATGTTTATACATGGTCAGGGGTTAGGTAATACCATCAACAATAACAAGGTATTAGGGTTAAGGTTAGGGTTAGTAGTAAGTAGGTAAGTAGCTTTAAACAATAGGAGATGCAAACGATCTCACATTGCACTCGCTGTAATTTGAGTAATCAGATTACTTTAAAGTTTTAGTTCAAAGTTCCCAGCGTGCAGATTCAGTTTGTAACTTTAAGTTTTAAGCCATAATAATAGGTAGAAACAAAAACCCATAAAGCATCATGTTTCATCTTCTTTTTCTCTGGTTAACTTACAAATAAATAATATGCACACTCTCTCACACACACACACACACACACACCCACACACACACACACATACATATAGACACACTCAGCTTCCCAGTATCCTGCAGAGACAAATTGGCCAGAGCAGACCCCCCCACTGCACACACTTAGCTCCATGTCTTGTCTCTTGTTCCTTTGCGGTAAAGCGAATTGTTCTCCTTTTGTCGATCTGTGAGAAAAGAAAATGTAGAAGACGCCTGAAAGGACTCAGAAGAGCTGCGAGCAGCCAGACTCAAGAAATAACGCAGCGGATGAAAGTGTTCAGACGTGATGGTGACGAGTAATCATGCAAAATAAGACGACTTCACTGTTCTTGAAAAGTGTCTCGGTTTAAATGAAGTTTGAAAGTTTAATGGAAGAATTTTACCCTGATCAGATCAGGGGCAGCTGCTGTCTCTGATGGATCTCTACCTACCTCTGGATCAGAACCATCAACAGCTGCTTGTTGACTTGGAGACATGATCCAGATTTTAGAACAAGCTGGTCTCGTTACAGCTCCAAGACCAGAATCTTTTAAAATGAACAGACATCACTGATTCATGTGATCATTTCTACTAGTGGTTGAATGAATGAGTTAAACTCCTCTTCCTCAGATCAGCCCTGTTGAGTAGGTGGTCTTTAATGTGACCCAGGACTCATTGTGTGTTCACACTGAGTCCCAGAACCACCTCCACATGTGGACTGACACCAGATCAGTCAAATGTGTCCTGCTTGTGTAGTATGTGTTTATTATTTGCTGCACTCCAAATACCAGGATGTGTTCTTGCCCCGTCTGTTTTACTGAGGCTTGGTACAGCCAGGTATCCCATAATGCATTGCACAGGCGTCACTAAGTACGCTGCTGTTTTAATCAGAGTGTAAACTACCTCCACGCAGCAGACAGACATGTTCAGGTTTAAGGCAGCAGTAAAACAAACAACAGATCAGGACGTCCTTATTAAATCAGATTATATTTTAAAGTAGAAGATGAATATCGCCGACAGACCGTCTGGTCTTCTGTCCTTTAGAGACACGTTGACAGTAAACAACAGACGGGCTGCAAACTGATACTGAATGTGGGATTTATGGGTTTCACAAATACACACAATGCACTCATCCATACACGCCCATCCGTCCAAGCATGCAGCGCTTCCACCCACACATACATGCAAACACACACCTTGGTATCTGCGACCACTAATTGTGTCTGGCCGGTGCCGTCCCCAGCAGCCAGGGTCATGAGAGCGCTGGGTAGCCGCTGCGGTACCCTCTTAAACACAGCTTCTCCCGAGGCCTGTCATTACGCCTCAGAAACTATCATCTTTTTCTCCTCAAAACCGGCCCGCTCGACTCGATTTAATGAAGAAGGGAATTCCAGCCGAAGGGAAACGAGCAGCGGCAGCTCCCACAGTCCCACGCAGCAGCAGCAATTAATGGTCCTAAACAACAACAACCTCCGGGAAGGAGACGGGGACTTTCTTTCTAACAGCAAATATATGTACACGCTGACCGATGTACTAAAACAATCAGAGCTCTCCAATTCAGTGTTGCACAATGACCCTTTAAAACGTATTCACCCCGTTTTCCCCTTTTATAAATAGAGTCATGTTCAATTTAATTTGGTTTTATTTACAAAAAAAATACAAAAAAATCCTCTTTACTGTCAAAGTGAAAATGGATTTCCTTAAAGTAATATCAGTTAATTTAAAAATCTATAATGTCAGGATTTAAACACAAATATTCGGTTATTTAAACATAAAGAGAGGATATTTTGTCTCGTAACAAAGTGGACTAATTTAACACTTTTGAGAAGCAGCAGAGGTCTAATGGTAAACAAAACGCTTGGTTTGATGTATTTTTTATTAACGTAGAGGGAACCAACCAACCAAATAAATTTCAAACCTTTAATTGGTGTCACTGGCCAAAACTCTTGACGGCATCAAATGTCAAATTAGAATAATACTGTATGTCCAAAAAGACAAATATAAAACTATTAACATGGTAGAAATGTAAGACCTGAAGATGAACCAATCTCAACTTTGAGGCAAAGACCAATGGGAGCGAGAGTTCACCTGAAGGAATCAGAATCAGAACATTTATTTATTTATTTATTTATTTGATAGGGACAGTAAATATGCCGGATTAGCAACAATGCTGTCCCTAGGCAGGCAACACAAAAACACGGTAAGACATAGGACAGGACAATAGATCACAATAAGAGCACATCACATGACAGGACATTACTGAGAAGATAAAAGTCAATGGTTACAAGACTGGTTTGCTTTCAACCACTTGCTTGAGGTGAGTTTTGAAGGTTTGTAAAGGGGGACACTCCCTTATGGAGCGAGGACGACTGTTCCAGATCTGACTGGTCTTTACAGAAAGAGCATTTTGTCCACAGGCTGTTTTTCTGTGTGGGACCTCACAGTTTCACAGAATACTTTATTAATCCTTCATGAAATTGTTTTGTTGCTGTTGCTCCCATAAAGTTACAAGGTGACAGAGTTAAATACAGATTGAAAAATATAAAAAAAAAAGCAATATAAAAAATGAATTGCATAAAAAAAACCAAATATTTACATAATTTGACAGTGGGTTGGGGTTAGGTCCACCACTTTGGTCCCTACCTCCAGATTCACTATTAACACGACTTTCTTTACTTTCCTGCTGTCAATGACGGCTATCGCTTCGACCAGCTTCGTCCAGGAGTCCGAGCCGATCGCTGAGTGACAGCCCAGCCTTTTAACGTTTCTCCTCCTCGCCTTCAACTTCAATTAGCCTCCTGCTGCCTTTATTAGCAGCAGCGGTGGAATCAGAGAGGCCTGTCTGCGTGGATCGCGGAGGAAGGAAGGGGGGAGGCGACCGCTAACTGCTTCACGTCTGATCTCTGATGGGGGTCATGGGGTCGCCGCTCAGCCTCACCCTGATGACTTCTGACACCGCATGAGCAACCAGAAACCACACATGATCTGAATCCACGAAAGCCTCTTCCTTATACAGCTTGACACAATGAAATCAAACAAAGCACCCAGAGTTTCTACGCATTACTTTAAAGGATTCGTTGCCGACGGCTAATGGGTCGACAACAGACTTTTTTGTTTGTTGTTTACGGGAAGTTTCCTCTCTAATCACGTCGCTAAATTGTCGGTAATTTTGGGTTCAGAGTGAGACTGGGCTCATTTCTGCTCACGAGTTGTGTCTGAACGTAGCAGCTCCAGACAAGTTGTAATTAAAAATGAAATGCAATCACGTATAATGCATGTTTTTAACGGACTAGTCCAGACTTTTTCAATTTCTGATGGTTGGTGGTGAGACACGGTGGAAAACAAAATAAGAAGAAAGTTTCTTTACACTCGGCCGAAGTTTTAATCTGTTTCTAAAGAATGATAAAATTAGCTTCGATATCCAGCTTTAATTTCCCGTTGATAACTTTGTTTGTAATATGTTCTGGAATAACTTCTTACAGCGTCGAGTAGAATATTTGTGGCTTGTCAAATGTGAATTTCTTTACGTCTTTTCCATAATTTCTTTTGCATTTTCCCCCAAAGACTTTCACCCTCCATACCATCTGTGGTTGAGCTTCTGAAACAAAGGCCGTGTGGTTAAACAAATGCTGAATTCACAGAGGATGTTTTCGTATCCGTAACGGGTTGCTGTCAGCGCCGAACCATAACCAAGAACATTTGTGATATGGCTCGTACTGAGATTAAATATTCTGACGAAAGCTTGAGAAGCTACTTGGATGAAACGTCATCAAGAAACTCTACAAGTCCAGTTGTCTTTGTTCCAGCTTTGTTTTTTTGGATATACGACGACCTGGATCCCTGAGGAAAAAAATAGAAGAAGAGTTGGCTCTGTCCATAAACTACTAATCATTTCCTTTCATACAAGATTGTTACCCAGTCAGCCAGAGCCTGGAACATCCTACAAATGGTGCGTTCCAACTATAAGTGACAAAAACTATAACTGGGTCAGTGATGGCAATAAAATTGTCCCAAAGTTGCTCGGCGACAGGCACTTGATCGGGAGTAGGGATGTCCCGATCAGTTGCGCTTTTTTGCCACTTGATCTGATTCCGATCTTTTAAGACTTTTAGATCTGATCATAAATGTCCTAGAGTTGGTCTCCTGTAGCTTCCTAAAGTCTGTCCTTGTCTTCCTTGTCTTCTCCTAGAGTTGGTCTCCTGTAGCTTCCTAAAGTCTGTCCTTGTCTTCCTTGTCTTCTCCTAGAGTTGGTCTCCTGTGTCTTCCTAAAGTCTG
Organism: Chelon labrosus; assembly: GCF_963514085.1. Classification (NCBI taxonomy): domain Eukaryota; kingdom Metazoa; phylum Chordata; class Actinopteri; order Mugiliformes; family Mugilidae; genus Chelon; species Chelon labrosus. The sequence continues at coordinate 2,840,004 of NC_140341.1, forward strand.
TCCTTGTCTTCCTTGTCTTCTCCTTGAGTCGACTGGATTCAGTCTAGGGCTGAACGATTAATTGCATTTGCGGAAATATCGCGATATGATAAAACGATGACAAGCTTCTGACCTGGACGATGTCTCTGAGCGGTGCGTGCACCAGCGACGGTCGGCTTGTTTACCTGTAATTTTCTGCTGCTAGTTTTTTGCAACATGGATGAATATTTGTCCGACTCTGAGGTTGTGGACGAACCACAGCAGCAGCAAATTACTGGTAAACAAGCCGACCGTAGCCGCTCAGAGACATCGTCCAGGTCAGAAGACATCATCCGCGGTCTGTAGGTCAATCTACAAACCCCGGATGATGTTAACACGTAACTCCAGACTCAACGGGAAATAGCACTAGCGTATCATAACAAAGTATTGGTGAAATTAACGAGTTTCGCTGCAGATAATGTTATTCAGAGGCTGCGTTTCGATGCCCTGACCACTCCCGCTCTGTGGATATACGCTGATCTAATTATCTCCTGAACAAGTGCAAATGAAACAAAAGTGATATTGGTGAGTAAACGATGGTATTTTATGCTAGAAATAAGGTCCAGGTTGTAAAAATGTAATTTATTTCAAGTCATACATCTTTTAATTTATTTCTAACAAATAGGCCCAGCCTATGGGAAAGAACATTTTACACTAAATGTATCTAATATTGTGTTGTTCATATTTAAATCATTCATTATGTTTTTTTGGGGAAAAAAAGAGGATAAAATAAAAAATAAATAAAAAAATCGCATATTAAACCGCAATCGCAATATTGGGGGGAAAAAATCGCGATTAGATTATTTTCCCAAATCGTTCAGCTCTAATTCAGTCCAATAAATCTTTCAGTCAAAGTTAATGTAGTGTGGAGAGGGTAGCTGGTACCTTGTGTTCTCTACTCCAGAAATGTTCTGGTCATCCAACGCTGCCATAAACTCCCTAACCCTCTCTGGAAGATGTTTCTCCTTGACGCTGTCTCCAGGAAACTTTTCTCTTCTTCTTTTAAACGTTCAGTGTTTGTTGTTGTTGTTTGGGTGCAGCCTTTGACTGAGTGGACTCCATGGATTCTGTTTAGATGATCAACTACTACCACCTCACCACACATCCACATCACACTAGATATAAATGTCTGACTTTATTTTCCAGACAGCAGACATGTTTAGTGACAAGATTCTACTTCTTCTTTTCTGTTTTTTTTGTCAGCTTTGAGGCCAGACAACCATCATTATAACCAAAGAAGAAGAAGTTGCAGGGACTAAATATATAAATATATAAAACACAGGAACAGGTGAAGTAAACACACGATTGGTTGACGATGGAAAACGTTGACACCAGTTCATGTCACATGTCTCGGCCGCCATCTTGCATCTAGCTCGTCACTCTCTCCCAAACGACGGGAGAATGTCTTTACACGTTGGACGAAGGTTTGAGTCGTTTGCGTCGGTAGTTAACTCCTCGCCTCGTAGCTTCACGCCTTCTCTTCTCATTTATCGCTGGAGCAAAGCGGAGGATAAAAGCTCTGGTTCCCTCCCCTCCTCCGGCCCAGACTGTCTCCGTTGTGTTTATCTTCTCATCAGGGCTCTTTATTGGTAAATAAGGGTGGCCCTCCCAAGCCGGGCCCCTTCTTTTCTCTCACTCCTTATACTCTTACATCTCCCCTCTTTACTCCATCTACCATCTCTCCTCCTTCCCTCCCTCGTCTGAGTGCTGCTGTAACTATAGCGGCCAGTGTTTAGGCTATTAGAGCCGTCTATTTACAATCTGGAGTTTCCTATTGATTATGTCTGCCTTCTCTCTCTGTTTACACGGGGGAAATAAATAACACATGTCGCCGACTCGACTCTGACTCTGACTCTGACTCGACATCTTCCTTCTCCTGCAGCCTGCTCTCCTCCTCTTTCTTCCTCTTTTTTTAACCGTCACTCCTTCTTTATTTTTTTAATTTTTCTCTTTCCCGTCTCTTTGATGATTTTCTCACAGCTTCCCGCTGCTAAAGTGGCTTTCTCGGGTTCAAATGCACATTTTTCTTTTTAATTATTTTTTCTTAGCGCAGTCGGAGCATTCTGTAAAAAGGCCAAGAGGCTATAATACGTCCATCAGAACAGCGAGAGCATCACATGCATGTATATCCACACAGGACGACAAGCTAACAGCCGCTAAAAGACAGAACGGGATAGATCTGCTCGCTGCAAACCAACCGACGTCGCCACCTTCATCGTGTCCTTTTCCCTTCATGCCGTTTTCATTGGTAATAGGAGCTGTGTGTCTGGGCTCCAGACCAGGCAGTGTGTCATACCTTCCAACCCCCCCCCCCCCCAACCCCCCAGCCCTCCGCCTCTTCTTCTCCTGGGCACGACGGCGCTCAGATAGCCCCCTCTGATAAGACCGGAGCTCCATATGAACAACAGGCAGGAGTGAAATCACACACCGAAGCAAGTGAAGCAACAAGACGGCTGAAAATACACTTTAGTGAAAGTAGATCCGTTCTGATATAACGGTCCGGCTCTGAATCTAGTCTACGTGAAGGTTCTGGTGTTCAGCGTTAGTTTAAAATAACTCAGAGACCTTTTGATTCAACCTTGTTTTCTTTTTCTAGTACTACTGAACTGACAGGTGTTCCTAATATTTTGACATTTTAGTCTAAATAACAGAAACTCTTCAGTGTTTAGTTCAGTCCAGTTTAACAGCACCACAGACTCCATCCTCCACAATGATCATCAGGTCAATCACCACCTTCCTGACTCTGGTTCTACATCAACTCAACATTAGAGCAGTCATGAGGTGTACCTAATGAAGTGGCCAGTGAGTGTAGATTAGTTGCAACAACTATTTGATCCATAAACACCATCACCAACTTCCTGGAGTCCAAGATAACGTCCGAACAAATTAAATTTCTTTAGAGCCTCGAACAAAAGTACAAAACTGACATCTGAGCAGAGTCAACCTCAAACCTGATCACACACTCACTGGCCAGATCATTAGGTACACTAGTGAATGTATTCTAAGATCACAGTCCTGCTCTGAATCTTGTCTTCGTGAAGGAAACTCTGAGAGACTGCCGTCGTCATGACTTGGGGAGATGATACATGTCTTAGAACAAGCTGTAAAGTCTCTGTCCCTCGATTTAACATCAGTTGAACACTGTCCAGCAGATATCAGGGTAGAGATAAATAAATAAATAAGAACTTGTGTTATTATTGTCTTAAACGTGTTTGCTTTCAGATACTTCACAGCTTTTTCCAAAATATGTGTCATCTCCCCACAAGTCAATCCAACATTAGAGTGTACCTAATGAAGTGGCCCGTGAGGGTAGATGTAAATTGTATTTCCTCAATAATGACCGGCGTCTTAATTTACCTTTTATTAACAGAGATTTCTCTTTGCTCTCAAGTGAGTGAGAGAGATTTTACAGCTTGTTCTAAAGTATAAATCATTATTAGAAACTAAAGCTGAATATCAGAACCTTCACGGAGACTAGATTTAGATCAGGACTGTTATATTAGAATACGTTCACTACTGTACCTAATAAACTGGCCGGTGGCGTCTGCTCAGAAACAGGAGGCGACGTAAAAAAAAATCAAACTCCTTAAGACGGAAAAACTGAACGTGTGTGTGAGGAAAGTCTTAGAATAAATACTAGAGCAGTAAATCAACTGATTGATTAGTCAAACTAATTATTTTTTAAGTCGTTTATAAAATAAAATAAAATAAAATAGAAAACATTCTCTCGTTCGAGGATCTAGACGTTAACTTGGACTCCAGGACGTTATGAACATTTTCAACATTTTCTAAAGTTACGAATCAACTCAGTTTCACAGAACTGGAGACTCATGACCATTGTTGACCTCTTCCTCCTCCTCTTCCTCCTCTTCTGCCTCTTCCTCGTCCTTCTTCTTCTTCTCTTCTTCTTCTTCTTCCACCTTCTCATTGATCCTTGGTCCATAACCTTGTCTCCAGTTCTTCTTCTACCTTCTACTTCCTCTTCTTCCTCTTCTTCTTTCTTCTCCTCCTCCTCTTCCTAGTTGACAAAATGTTCTCCTACCACATCCCACCCACTGACAGGAACCATGTCATTTGCGTTGTTCTCTCATAACGTTGTGGCTGATCAGTTTAAACCTGTTCTCCTCAGCAGATAGTCTCTAGACCTCTTCTGCGTCTTCATTTAATCCCAGACCGACTCAGGACTCTATCTGGATGTTTGTGATAGAAAAGAATCTAATCTGCGCGTCTGTACACGCCGCTGATATTTGACCACGTTTGCATGTGTTTCCCTGAAGAGGCACCTCTCCGCAACAATCACAGGGAGGATGAGATGAAAGAGGGCGAAGCCATGAGAGACTCGGCAGTGTTTACAGGAGGGAAGCTTGAATATCGGGTCGTGGCGGTCGGCGGCTGTAACTCTAGCTGTTTGCGTGGATGCGTTTGGAGTGATGTGAAGCTCTGTGTGATGCGGGGAGCGCTCAGGGTCTTTGTTATCCCCACGGTGACACCACATACTTCTGACCAGCAATCAAATAAACTCGGTCTCGGGTTGTGGGGAGAGCACTTTGAAGGGATGAAGCGATGCCGTTTTTATTTCTTTTGCAGATAGAAAGAATCTGAGGCGCTCTGAATCCTAGAGTCTGTCTGAAGCCGCTTCACAGAAATCCTTTTCTGTTTTATTTCTATTCTGTGGTTTTAATAAAAGGTAAAAAAAACAACACATACATTACATGTATGTTACAGCAGCAGAATACAATAAAATATACACCGAAGGTTAAATATGCAAATAAAACAAAATATAAATATAAATGAGTGGAAATAAAACAAGATATGTGCCGTTATATATGTTGGACGTACGTAGTGTTTGAATAAATAAATAGAGATGGTTGTGCAAAATAATAATATTATAGTAATAAATAAACATAAAAGCAGAATAAATATAATCTCTGCTTTCCTGTGCAATAAAATAAATATGTTTTATATCAATTAAAAAATGGAAAAAAATAAAATGTTCACAGAATATTAATATTTAAAATAAATTTAATTAAACTAAAGCCATGAAAAATACATTTTCCTGAAGGGAAGAAGGAAAAGAGAGAGTCTGTCTTATAGTAATTTATAATCTCTATTGACAGAAGAAACTAAAAGCAGTCGGTCGTCTCTTCTCGTCTCCAGTCTGAGCTGCAGAGATGAATAAAAGCTCTGATCAGAAACAAGCGTCCGTCCTCCAACGCCTCACACTCAATCACGTCACCTCTCTGCGGGCTGGGAAGTGTTTATGCTCTTATGTTCGACTCGTTCTGGGGGTCACGGTTTGGAACGTCTGCAGAGGAAAATAAAAGAAATTAACTTTTATTTATTATGACGAAAAATGTAAGCATCCCAGAAGAGTCTCGTTTTCCATGAATTCTAGATTTGAGTGTTTCACATTCTGCAGATCGTCAAGAAGAGAAGAGCCTGGAGGCGGCTGCAGGAAAGAGATGATTAAAAGTTGTTCTTTAAATCCAACCGTGTCTGCGGATTTAGAGCTCAACCTTTTTAACAGTAATAGTTTGAGCAGAGCTCCAAACAATCAGATGATTCTCCACTGAAATAGTTTGATTTGCAGAGAAAATAATAAGAAGTGAAGTCAGAGGCTCAGAGGGTCCTGGCTGCAGGGAAAGATGATTAAAACGTTGTTCTTTAGAGTCGAACCGTGTCTGCAGGTTTAAAGCTCAACGTTACTGAAAATAAATTAAATAAAAGCTTTTTTTTTTATCTACTTCATCTAATTTAAATCAATTAAAGGTGTTTTGTTCCTAAATTATAACTAGTAAGTTAATGGTTAAAGTCCAAAACTACTTTGTCAAAATTAGAATCGAGCATCTAAACGTATTAAAAACAGATAATGACGACATTGTTTTACTGTCAGTCATAGATGGAATATAATCCAGAGCAGTGATCGTACTGACTGGAAGCTCACGACTATTGATGCTGACTAAACTGCTCTGTTCATATTTTCTTTTTATCAACACAAATCTAGTTTACAGATATCTGTGAGTTCTCTGACGCTTGACATATTTACTTGTTTTAAACAAATCTCGACAAGTCAAACGTTAGCAGCTTGTTTGGTTTATTTTAATAAATATGTTTTTTAAGCTGCGTTTTTGCAGGTAAAAACAATCAGCTGATACTCCACCTAAATAGTTTGATCTGTGACCACGGTAACGGACGATCGGATCGTGGCGTTAATTCCAGCGTCCAGGACGTCACAGAGCAGACGACATATCTGAGGCTGGAGGATGTTTTCAGACAAAGATCAAACTATTTATGTGTAATATCAGCTGACTGATCGGAGCATCTTCAGGGTTCGCTTCAAACTATTACTGTAGCAGAGCTAAAAAAATAAAAGGTTGAGCTTTAAACCTGATTTTAAAGAACGACGTTTCAACTTTAAACACTTTTAATCGTCTCTTTCCTGCAGCCGCCTCCAGGCTCTTCTCTTCTTGACGATCTGCAGAACGTGAAACACTCAAATCTAGAATTCATGGAAAACGAGACTCTTCTGGATGCTTACATTGTCTTCATAATAAATAAAAGTTAATTTCTTTTATTTTCTCTGCAGACGTTCCAAACCGTGACCCCAGAACGAGTCGAACATAAGAGCATAAACACTTCCCAGCCCGCAGAGAGGTGACGTGATTGAATGTGAGGCGTTGGGGGTGTGGGGGGGTTCTTCTTCTGGCCAACAGGGGGCAGTAGAGGTCTGGTAAACTCTCTGACAGCTGGTCTACTTGAATAACTGCTTCGCGGCTCCTCACCTCTGCTCCGCTCTGGTTTGTTTTGGCCCTCACCCTTCCCTCCCGTCCTGATCCAGGGGGGTAGGGGGCAGTTACACGTCCCCCTGCAACGCTGCGTATCCGCCGGGAAACGAGCGAGAGTGATGGACGTGTGAGTGACGGGGAGCATGACTGAGTTGTTTTTCCTGTTGTTTTCCATGTGAACTGTATCTGGTGGCCTGGCGGCGGCCGCAGACATCCCTCCAAATGACAGTCTAATCAGAATACATGTCATTACTCTGCTAAGTATAGGATCGCCGCTCGGCCTCGCCAAATGTTTTACGATGAACCAGCGTGTGTTAAAATATGTGTCCTGTGGGAATTTATCTGCTGAAGAGACGCTGTGATGGCACGGAGGAGAGTTTGAGTCAGAGACCTTTTAATTCCTCTTTAGGTGAACGATGAATATCTAACACTCTCCAGCTTCCAGACTTTTATCTGTTTATAGCAGTGAACTATATGTGGGCGCCGTGCAGGTTAAACTATAAAATGTAGTTTCTTCTTTACAAGTTCCCGTATTAATAGTTCTAAATAAGTGTCAGAGTAAATTAGTTCTCATTGAACAACTTTAAACTCATTCATCTAAATCATTGCTCACGTACTGCACACACAGCGAGGAAAGATAAACTATAAACATGTTTAGTTGGTTATAATACTTTTTGTAAAGGTACAAAAAAGTACGTACCTTCTGTACCTGAGAGGAAACAACTCTTCATTCAGCAAAGAAGATCTACAAACCGTCCTACAGATCTGATCTCTCCTGAATGATGCTGATCACTTGGTCTGCATTTTATTTTTTCTATATGACCACGTTGTGGAAATATTTATCTTCTGTGCGTCCTTTGACTTTCAATAGATTTATTTACTTCCTGTTTCTCTTCTCGTGCTCTGGTTCCCCAACCAGAACGATCTCTCTCTCTCTCAACGATTAGTTTCGTTGAATCAGTTGACAAGTTGTCACAGAAGCTTATAAACGTCCCGACACCAGAAAACGTTCGACCGTCGGCTTGATCTGTCACGACCTTTGCAACTGAAATACTGAATTTCTGCAAACTGCTGATGAGAAAAGTATAGAATATTATTTTATTTATCAACGACAGCTGAACCATTAAATCCAGAGGTGCAGGTTAATTTAAACTTTCTGTTTGCACTGATTCCATCTGTGAACGTTGGTTTATACTTGGACAAGCCTGCTCTTAGCTTTAAACTTCTGACAGGAAGTACAGAACAGTTTGGGATGAATCCTACCAGGGCTCAACTAGAGACTATCCTGTATTGTGTCGTCCTCACAGGTTCGGGCCTTAAACCTCCTGAACTTCTCTCCGATCTGATTCACCAGGTTCGTTTTGATTAATACAGACCGTGTTTGATATTTATTAGGGAACGTTAGAACCGTCTCGGCTAATGTTCGCTTGCAAATCTAAAATATTACAAAATCACAGCGACTTCTTCTAGTTGTTTGTCTTCTTTGTGTCTTTCCTTCGTCAGTAATTGATCGTTGTGGCTTTGTCGTGTTCTTTTCGGCTCCTAATTGTGCGTTCACAACTAAAACAGCCTTAAACCTGTTAAAGCAACAGTCGTCCTCGCTGGCTGTCCCGTCATTAGCTCTCTGCCAGGTAGCTGACTGTGAGAGTGTTGTTCCCAGGCTTTAGTCTGACAGGCTCTGGTCACTGTGTCCTGGTCTGGGCAGGGCTTTAGGCTGTGGTCAAGATGATGATGAAGGGGGGGGGGGGGGGAGGAACCAGAGCTGACCCACAGAGGCGCCTTCGGTCCGGGCCAACCCAGGACCTTTTTTTTTTTTTTTTTCTGGGCCGTAAACAAACTGGACAACAGCACGGAGCAGGAGAGGGGGAGCTGACCGCAGCTCAGCTTGGCGTCTGCTTACACCCAGACTCAAACTGTGTCGTGAAAACTCCACAACAACCAGCCGTCATCGTTTTTATGTTTCAGCTTCAGAACCAGGAGCTGAGGGAAAAATCCCCAGACCGCTCAGGATCTCAGACCCAGCTGGAAAACTGTTTTATATTTAGTTGTCAATAGTACGCACTAATCATTATTTAAATTATTAGTGAGATTAACAGAGAAGGAAGAAGGATTAAAGGGCAGCGTTACCTTTAATACCTTCGCACACTCTGGGTTAAAACTAAACACTGAGCGGCAGATTAATGTCAGGAGGCTTCAAGTTTCTGACAGACTTCTAATAAATCTCTCTAAACTACTAAAGCTGAGCTCAGACTGAGTTTCACCGGATTTATTGCGCATCTAGTGATTGATTCACGATTGAATTAATTGACTCATTCCCGCCCCCTACTGGACCCCAGTGTCGATCAGTGGACTCACCCACTTGTGTTTCTCCACGACCTGTTGTGTTTACATGTCCCTGTGAGATAACATGGGCTGGTGCATCCAGTACTCACTGATCTGTCACAATAATTTAATCCTGTAGTGTGTGCATGTTTGAGATTAGAGATAAGACTATCTGTAATGATTCTCCCGAGGTGTGAGGTGAGTTTCAAAATGTGTTTGTTGTGATTCGCCTGCGTTACAATGCTACTGCTACTGCTTTATGAATATTTGATTTTTTATAATTAGAGTAATTTCACGGTGACAGATTCTTTTCCTTCACAATAAAAGATTAATAATTTCCAGAGAAACTGAGCAACAGAAAAAAAAAACAGCTGTAAATCCATATTATGTTCAGTTTAAAGTCCAGTTATATTTTGGAGATGTTTCTCCATCCGTCTCTCATTTCTAATGAATAACTGTCGATCAGATTATTTTATTTTTTAACGTCTAATGATAGACATTCATAATCATCTATTGGTTTTTTACATTTTAAATGAATATGAATTAAATAATAGCAATTAATGTATTCTCTTTGCGTTTGACTTTTGATCACTGATGCTAGTCGTTAATTCATGCACACTGGGAGACACTTATTTACCGCGGTTATTTAAATACTGTATGTTCTCTGTGAAATATACATTAAGGCATTAATAGAAGCATTAGACGCTCCTCCATTCCTTTTGAAATCGCTCGACCACGGGAGTTATTGATAACGCTCGTCTCTCTGGGACAATGGGAAGAAAGAAGGACGCTCTGTGAGTTTTATAAAAATTAAAAAATTTGACGAAGATGTCGATTAAGATTCCTGCTTGAATTAATTTAAGTTTGCTTGCGTTAAAGTCGCGTCAGGTCAGGACATAGCGTGAGAATCGGTCCCTTTATTATATTTTTACCGCCAGATTCTCCATAAAGAAGACCCCCATAAAATCTCCATAAAATACCTCCCCATCTCTATCATTACCCCCCCACCCCCACCCCCACGCTAGCCTGAAAACAATAAAGCACTTATATTTTTACAAGAGTTATAAAAATAAAAATAAAAAAGCACCTGCTGAATGTGTATTTCATTTTAATGGGGAAGCTGCTTTATAGAGCGTGGTCATGTGAAAGGCAAGAGTTCACAGGGAATGCATTTGCACAACACACACACACACACACAACAGCGCACATCATTTGAATGGATTGATGGGAGTACAGTAACGAACAGAGAACAGACCCGTGTTTGGAATATGACCCGATACATTCACATTGCTACTTAACCTGCTGCAATTAGCCGACAGGAAAAGGTCTGGTCACTGAAAATGTAATCACAAAATTAGCCGCGCGATGCATCAACCCCGGCGGACGTCTTGTTACGTTAAGGCCCAGGTTGTGGACGCAGCATTTGTTCATATCAGCGTTGAGGATGGCAGATAATTGGGCGCTGCTAATCCGGTAATGCTCACAAATGGTCAAATCGCATTAAGAGCATTACGGGGCGCGCACGGCGGCCGTTTGTGCGCGCTCGACACAAACAAAAACGCGTTTGTGTCACACCATCGGGGGGTCAAAGTGTGCGACAAGCGACACCACTCGTAAAAAACAGCGCTGTCATTAACTGCAGCATCGTTTGCCAATACATCACACTCCGACTGTCGTGTGTGCACTTTAAACCTTGAGCGGCCAATAAAGACGGATGAAATTACAAGACGAGTATCAGCCCTTTAATTTTTTACGAGATTTAAACTAATAAAGTTGACGACCTCTCCTCTGCTGAACACAGAGTCTTCAAAAAAACAAGTAGAGTCAGTTGTAAATTTTATAATCACACATGCGGATCTTGCTGATTCACTAAAGATACTAAAACGCTTACTAGTGGATCTAACAATTATTTTTTTTTATACTCCCTGGAACCAGAAATAAAAGACGAATCATTTGGAAACCACGTGAATTGTTTGCCATTTTCATTTAGAGTTTAAGTGTGAACTTTGCTTGCACCTTAAAGAAAACAGAAATATATCTTCAAGCTCCTTTCTTCCTGCTGCGCTGCATCACCCACGCTTTTAATCCCAAACGACCGCTGCAGCCCACCAATCTAATAAAACATGGCAGATCAATTTATGACCGAATACAAAATGTTTCGTACACGCGACCCTGCGGCTGCCTATTTAACCTAATATAACTAATATGAGCCCCATATATCACTTATTGCTGATATGGAATCGATGCTGGATTCAATTAGCTAATGATGGTGAAAGGTACTTCCTGGATCCATTCGGATTACAGAGCGTTGTCGGCGGACCCACCTTTGCCTCAACGCTGCTTTTAGTTTTAATCCCACTCACTTATTCTTTGACTTATTTGATTTGTACTTGAGTTAGTTTGATGTTTTTAGGCTGAAAGTTGTAATCCTTCCACTGGAAGTAGTTCCAGCTTTTAGTTTCCTGATGTTTGTCTCTTCAGTTGGTGCAAACCTTGATTTAATTGGTTTATTTAATTGCAAATCATCTCAGGAACAGGGGTCGCATTAACCGAATATTTTCCGTCATTGACCCTTTTTTTTAAAACTGTGACGGAAAAATCTGAAGGCAGTCTGACAAAATGACAGATTGCAATTCCCACCCCTGACCACTTGGTGGCGAGTGACGTTATTAATTGGCTCTTGTTTCTCTTGAGTGTAAAACCCGGATCTTTCGAGGGATTTGGATCATTCTGAGTCACTCACTTGACCCAAAATGTCCCGATCGCGAAGAAAGTGTTTCACTTGACACATAATAAAGCATAGAACGCCTAAGTTACCTGTTATTGCCATTTATCAGTTCATTGTGATCATGTAAACATGGCCACTGAAAATTTGTGCATTTGTGTTTTCTCTGAGATGAGAATGGTGCTTCGCTCGTCCACTAACTCAGCGGAGAAACGAAACGAATCCCTGGTCTCGGTTAAGCAGGGATCCACGAGCAGCGGTTACGAGTCGGTTAAGTTTCGTTTCTCTGCGTATTGTGCGTAAGTGAGTGAGTGAGTGTCTGAGTGCCGTAGTTTGCTAGTGGTCAAGTCGGGTCGTACGTTTTGTTTCTCTGCTGAGTGAGATGTAAGATGTTTGAATGGTGCACTTTATTAATTATATATCAGTCAAACGTGGTAGGACTCAACTGAGCCGGTTAAATAGACTCATGATTCATGATTCTTGAGTCGTCTTTGATGGCCGGTTATATGAGCCGGATCCTGAATCTTTTTTTCCAACTCTACTGAATATTAATTAAAAATGAATGAAAATTAAATGCTATTGAATATGTCATTGTTATCATTAAAAAATAAATAAAATAAAGTGGCGGGTAAAAATAGATTATGACGGGGTTTTTATGACCCTGTCAGTCAAAATGACAAACAACAAAAAAGTCTAGCGCAACATCTGATCAGGAAACATCTAAACTTCCATCTTCAGGTCTGGATTAGTCTCGAAGACTTGTCTTGAAGCTGCTCTACTGGTCTACAGTTTGCTTCAAGTCATTGCGTTGCGGCTGTAAAAAGTGAAATGTCATGAGATGAAGCAACAGTATGATGCTGCAGCCACCGTGCTTCTCTGTAGGTGATGAGGAACTTAGTCTCTTCAGTTGTTGCAAACCTTGAAACCTTGAGAAGTTGATTTAGTTTTTGTGCAGATTATCTCAGGAAGCATCTAAACTTCCATCGACAGTTGTTGAAACCCACAGATGTGATGTGGGTTAGACGTCTGGACTAGTCTTCCTCGAGCTACACCGCTGGTCTTTGCAGTTTGCTTTGAGTCGTTTTGGTCCCGAAACATTAAACATCGTGAGATACAGCTCCGTAGTATGATGCTACCACCTCCGAGCTTCACTGTGGCGTGATGAGCAAAGTCTGCAGTTCAGCTCAGATAGTGTTTGGATTTCTGATTTTAGTTGTTAATCTACTCGTTAATGCACGGTCCACTGTGATCTGCACATGTGTAAATGAGAAACCGATGCTTAATTTTACTTGTTTATAACATGTTTTGTAAAAGGATAGTTCATTAAATGTAAAGACTTTCATAATGTTCTTCTTTGCACTAAAACAAAGGGAAATATTTTGAGTTTCATTATTTATTTCTAGGTTATTACAGAGTACGCTGTTACCTTGGTCCGTCCCTCTTTAGATCAAATAGGGCTGAATGTGGCCCCCTGAACTAAACTGACTTTGTGACTCCCCTGCTCTAAATCATGTCGTCGTCTTTACTTATGGTTTAATTCTGCTGCCTTCGTTTGGATCCACACTGCACCTCATTTAATAATATAATTTACCTGGATGTACAAGGTTTGCAGAGCCGAGCCTTTTTACAAGGACGTCTCGGAGCAACAGTCGCTGGACGGTTTTCATTCGATCGTGGCCAAAAGTCTGGATATCATCAGGCCTGCTGCATGCTCTGTAAACAGAGTGGGCACTGAATACATTAGTCCCTGCATCGATTTGAACCTTCCCTTCCAAACACCGCCTCCCCCGCCTCCCCCGCCTTCGCTCTGTTTCTCAATTTAACTTCCCCCTTCTTCTTTTTTTTTTTTTTTGCTCTTTAATCTTTTTCTCTTCTCTTTTTCTCCTGGTGTCGATTATCCTTCTCGCTCCCGACTTTGAAATATTTTAGACGATGATGCAAACGGAGCATCGCCGCGTGACTCTAACTGCGGCTCGCGGGAGGCAAATTCCTGTGAGTTTAATCTAAGAGAAGGTGGACGTGATGAGCTGACCTTCACGTAAGAAGGCGCTCCCGCTTGGGGGTCCCAGCCGTTAGATGGTGTCCATGCTGATTGCCTCCTTGGTGTAATTGCAGTAATCTTTGTGGCAGTAGTGCAAATGGGCTGAAGTATTCAAGCACACATTCTCATATTTATTCTGCAAAAAAAAAAAAAAAGACGGTGATTACAGCATCTATGGGCCTAATGACAGTCTCTACTTCATATCACAAAAGCCAAGAAGACAGAGAAGCATCCTGCAAAAGGCAAAAACAACACTACGCTGGTTTCTTCCTGATATACGAGCTCACGTCTTGTTTAAAGCTATTACTTTTGAAATAAGTGTTTCTCCTAAGAAAATGTCCTCTGGCCTCTGCACAACTATTATCTCCAAAAAGACGTCTGTTCTTTTATTTATGTCGTAACTGCAAAGCCGGAGAGGAGGTGGTTTTATTACAGGGATGCTACCGACTTCTGTCTGAACAGATTAATTGTTGTATCATCAGACCAGAGAAAAACTTTCTTGCTTGTTTTAAATGCCGCTTGACAAACTCTTAACCAGCTGTCACACGCCCAGGACCAGTTGTAGACATTTAGGTGACGACAAAACAAGTGATTGAACGTGGGTTTAAAAGAAAGAGAGAAGTTTCCTGGAGACGGCGTCAAGGAGAAACATCTTCCAGAGAGGGTTAGGGAGTTTATGGCAGCGTTGGATGACCAGAACATTTCTGGAGTAGAGAACACAAGGTACCAGCTACCCTCTCCACACTACATTAACTTTGACTGAAAGATTTATTGGACTGAATCCAGTCCACTCTAGGAGAAGACAAGGAAGACAAGGACAGACTTTAGGAAGCTACAGGAGACCAACTCTAGGAGAAGACAAGGAAGACAAGGACAGACTTTAGGAAGCTACAGGAGACCAACTCTAGGAGAAGACAAGGAAGACAAGGACAGACTTTAGGAAGCTACAGGAGACCAACTCTAGGAGAAGACAAGGAAGACAAGGACAGACTTTAGGAAGCTACAGGAGACCAACTCTAGGAGAAGACAAGGAAGACAAGGACAGACTTTAGGAAGCTACAGGAGACCAACTCTAGGAGAAGACAAGGAAGACAGGGACAGACTTTAGGAAGCTACAGGAGACCAACTCTAGGAGAAGACAAGGAAGTCAAGGACGGACTTTAGGAAGCTACAGGAGACCAACTCTAGGAGAAGACAAGGAAGACAAGGACAGACTTTAGGAAGCTACAGGAGACCACCTCTAGGAGAAGACAAGGAAGACAAGGACAGACTTTAGGAAGACACAGGAGACCAACTCTAGGAGAAGACAAGGAAGACAAGGACAGACTTTAGGAAGCTACAGGAGACCAACTCTAGGAGAAGACAAGGAAGACAAGGACAGACTTTAGGAAGCTACAGGAGACCAACTCTAGGAGAAGACAAGGAAGACAAGGACAGACTTTAGGAAGCTACAGGAGACCAACTCAAGAAGACAAGGAAGACAAGGACAGACTTTAGGAAGCTACAGGAGACCAACTCTAGGAGAAGACAAGGAAGACAAGGACAGACTTTAGGACGCTACAGGAGACCAACTCTAGGAGAAGACAAGGAAGACAAGGACAGACTTTAGGACGCTACAGGAGACCAACTCTAGGAGAAGACAAGGAAGACAAGGAGAGACTTTAGGACGCTACAGGAGACCAACTCTAGGAGAAGACAAGGAAGACAAGGACAGACTTTAGGACGCTACAGGAGACCAACTCTAGGAGAAGACAAGGAAGACAAGGAAAGACTTTAGGAAGCTACAGGAGACCAACTCTAGGAGAAAACAAGGAAGACAAGGACAGACTTTAGGAAGCTACAGGAGACCAACTCAAGGAGAAGACAAGGAAGACAAGGAGAGACTTTAGGACGCTACAGGAGACCAACTCTAGGAGAAGACAAGGAAGACAAGGAGAGACTTTAGGAAGCTACAGGAGACCAACTCTAGGAGAAGACAAGGACAGACTTTAGGACGCTACAGGAGACCAACTCTAGGAGAAGACAAGGAAGACAAGGAAAGACTTTAGGAAGCTACAGGAGACCAACTCTAGGAGAAGACAAGGAAGACAAGGACAGACTTTAGGAAGCTACAGGAGACCAACTCTAGGAGAAGACAAGGAAGACAAGGAGAGACTTTAGGAAGCTACAGGAGACCACCTCTAGGAGAAGACAAGGAAGACAAGGACAGACTTTAGGAAGCTACAGGAGACCAACTCTAGGAGAAGACAAGGAAGACAAGGAAAGACTTTAGGAAGCTACAGGAGACCAACTCTAGGAGAAGACAAGGAAGACAAGGAGAGACTTTAGGAAGCTACAGGAGACCAACTCTAGGAGAAGACAAGGAAGACAAGGAGAGACTTTAGGACGCTACAGGAGACCAACTCTAGGAGAAGACAAGGAAGACAAGGACAGACTTTAGGAAGCTACAGGAGACCAACTCTAGGAGAAGACAAGGAAGACAAGGAAAGACTTTAGGAAGCTACAGGAGACCAACTCTAGGAGAAGACAAAGAAAGACTTTAGGACGCTGCAGGAGACCAACTCTAGGAGAAGACAAGGACAGACTTTAGGACGCTACAGGAGACCAACTCTAGGAGAAGACAAGGAAGACAGGAGACCAACTCTAGGAGAAGACAAGAAAGACAAGGACAGACTTTAGGAAGCTACAGGAGACCACCTCTAGGAG
This sequence comes from Chelon labrosus, assembly GCF_963514085.1. Lineage (NCBI taxonomy): Eukaryota > Metazoa > Chordata > Actinopteri > Mugiliformes > Mugilidae > Chelon > Chelon labrosus. The sequence goes on from NC_140341.1 coordinate 2,856,601, forward strand.
AAGACAAGGAAGACAAGGACAGACTTTAGGAAGACACAGGAGACCAACTCTAGGAGAAGACAAGGAAGACAAGGACAGACTTTAGGAAGCTACAGGAGACCAACTCTAGGAGAAGACAAGGAAGACAAGGACAGACTTTAGGAAGCTACAGGAGACCAACTCTAGGAGAAGACAAGGAAGACAAGGACAGACTTTAGGAAGCTACAGGAGACCAACTCAAGAAGACAAGGAAGACAAGGACAGACTTTAGGAAGCTACAGGAGACCAACTCTAGGAGAAGACAAGGAAGACAAGGACAGACTTTAGGAAGCTACAGGAGACCAACTCTAGGAGAAGACAAGGAAGACAAGGAGAGACTTTAGGAAGCTACAGGAGACCACCTCTAGGAGAAGACAAGGAAGACAAGGACAGACTTTAGGAAGCTACAGGAGACCAACTCTAGGAGAAGACAAGGAAGACAAGGACAGACTTTAGGAAGCTACAGGAGACCAACTCAAGAAGACAAGGAAGACAAGGACAGACTTTAGGAAGCTACAGGAGACCAACTCTAGGAGAAGACAAGGAAGACAAGGACAGACTTTAGGAAGCTACAGGAGACCAACTCTAGGAGAAGACAAGGAAGACAAGGACAGACTTTAGGAAGCTACAGGAGACCAACTCTAGGAGAAGACAAGGAAGACAAGGACAGACTTTAGGAAGCTACAGGAGACCAACTCTAGGAGAAGACAAGGAAGACAAGGAGAGACTTTAGGACGCTACAGGAGACCAACTCTAGGAGAAGACAAGGAAGACAAGGACAGACTTTAGGACGCTACAGGAGACCAACTCTAGGAGAAGACAAGGAAGACAAGGAAAGACTTTAGGAAGACACAGGAGACCAACTCTAGGAGAAGACAAGGAAGACAAGGACAGACTTTAGGAAGGTACAGGAGACCAACTCTAGGAGAAGACAAGGAAGACAAGGACAGACTTTAGGAAGCTACAGGAGACCAACTCAAGGAGAAGACAAGGAAGACAAGGAGAGACTTTAGGACGCTACAGGAGACCAACTCTAGGAGAAGACAAGGAAGACAAGGAGAGACTTTAGGACGCTACAGGAGACCAACTCTAGGAGAAGACAAGGACAGACTTTAGGACGCTACAGGAGACCAACTCTAGGAGAAGACAAGGAAGACAAGGAAAGACTTTAGGAAGCTACAGGAGACCAACTCTAGGAGAAGACAAGGAAGACAAGGACAGACTTTAGGAAGCTACAGGAGACCAACTCTAGGAGAAGACAAGGAAGACAAGGAGAGACTTTAGGAAGCTACAGGAGACCACCTCTAGGAGAAGACAAGGAAGACAAGGACAGACTTTAGGAAGCTACAGGAGACCAACTCTAGGAGAAGACAAGGAAGACAAGGAAAGACTTTAGGAAGCTACAGGAGACCAACTCTAGGAGAAGACAAGGAAGACAAGGAGAGACTTTAGGAAGCTACAGGAGACCAACTCTAGGAGAAGACAAGGAAGACAAGGAGAGACTTTAGGACGCTACAGGAGACCAACTCTAGGAGAAGACAAGGAAGACAAGGACAGACTTTAGGAAGCTACAGGAGACCAACTCTAGGAGAAGACAAGGAAGACAAGGAAAGACTTTAGGAAGCTACAGGAGACCAACTCTAGGAGAAGACAAGGAAAGACTTTAGGACGCTGCAGGAGACCAACTCTAGGAGAAGACAAGGACAGACTTTAGGACGCTACAGGAGACCAACTCTAGGAGAAGACAAGGAAGACAGGAGACCAACTCTAGGAGAAGACAAGAAAGACAAGGAAGACTTCAGGAAGCTACAGGAGACCAACTCTAGGAGAAGACAAGGAAGACAAGGACAGACTTTAGGAAGATACAGGACACCAACTCTAGGAGAAGACAAGGACAGACTTTAGGACGCTACAGGAGACCAACTCTAGGAGAAGACAAGGAAGACAGGAGACCAACTCTAGGAGAAGACAATGAAGACAAGGACAGACTTCAGGAAGCTACAGGAGACCAACTCTAGGAGAAGACAAGGAAGACAAGGACAGACTTTAGGAGGCTACAAGAGACCAACTCTAGGACATTTAACATCAGATACTGTCTCAGTGTTAATAGTTCGTGAGACAGAAGGAACTTAATCAGGACATCCATACGTATTTATTCTACTTCTACTCATTTATTCCACACAGCGACGGTCGTCTCCATCCAACCATCACATCCAGACTCAGAGAAGTCGTGTAACTCGAAACAAAACCCAAGACCGACTGCTCTGTTCATTTATTCATGTATTACTGCACAGCTGTTTTTATTTGTTTCTTATTTATCCTCATGGAGACCTGTCAATTAATGTGACAGTAATGTAACTGGCTGTAACCCTGGGTGTAGAGGGGGGCGGGGCGGGGGTCGGGGTGGGGGTGCAGGGCCCCGGCAGCCTGTCCTGTCGCCTCAGCTCCGGTCTGATCAGTACCAACAGACCCGGTTAGCGCCGAGCTGAGAGTGCAAAAGCATGTCAAGCAACACACAGCTGTTTACACACCGGGCCACAAACACTCCACGCCGCCTCGCCTCGCTCCACATGAATAATGGACGCCGCCAGACGGCCACTGCTGCGTGCATCGCTGTGCATCGGAACGTTCTGATGAGAAGCATGAAACGTTTTTATTTTTATTTATTTTTTTAGGAGGTATTTAATGTGATAGATAATCTGGGTTATTTGCTTGGTTTAGTTGTGAGGTCAGGAAACGGGTGACAGCTGGAGATGTCCCACTCCATGTAGCGGGATGGGACACATGAAAATATATATGTCCTGTTTACTTTATGTAGAAATGATTCAACAGGAATAAATTACTGCTTTTATTTGGATCAACTATGTGCTGAAAGTTTAGAGGAATGATTTGACAGTTTGAGGTCTGGTGGTGATGTTAAAGTAAGTTCATTCTTTCTGAGCAATGTTGGAGATGTGGAGACATCTTGGTCATCTTCTTCTACTCTAGTAATTCAGGACTGGAGGGAAAGATGAAGGAAACACCTCTTCTCCCTCTGTTCCTTCTTCTTGTCCTTCTTGTCCTCCTCATCCTCCGTCTCCTACTCCTTCTCCTTCCTCTTCTTCTACTTCTACTTCTACTCTTTCTCCTCCTTCTTCACCTTGTCCTCCACCTCTTCCTTTTTCTTTTATTCCTTCTGCTCCATCTTGTCCTCTTCCTTCTTTTTCATTTACTCGTATTGCTTCTTCAAGTCCTCCTCCTTCTTGTGCTCCTTCTCCTTCTTTTTCTTTTACTCCTGCTTCTTCTACTACTTTTACTTCTACTACTTTTACTACTTCTTCTTGTCCTTGTCCTTCTTTTTCTTTTACTCCTACTTCTCCTCCCCCTCCTCCTCCTCCTTTCTTCTTCTTCTACGTTTACTTCTTCTACTTTTACTTCATCTTTTACTTCTTCATTTTGTCCTCCTCCTCCTTTTACTTCTTCTTCTTCACCTTGTCCTCCACCTCCTTCTTCTTCTTTTACTATTCTGCTCCATTTTGTCCTCCTCCTTCTTTTACTTCTTTTTCTGCACCTTGTCTTCCTCCTCCTCCTTCTTCACCTTGTCCTCCACCTCCTCCTTCTTCTTTTACTCTTCTGCTTCTTCTTGTCCTCCTCCTTCACCTTGTCCTCTTCCTTTTACTTTTATTCATTTTGCTCCTTCTTGTCCTCCTCGTCCTTCTTCATCTTGTCCTCCTCCTCTTTCTTTTTCATTTACTCGTATTGCTTCTTCAAGTCCTCCTCCTTCTTGTGCTCCTTCTCCTTCTTCTTCTTCTTTTACTCCTGCTTCTTTTACTACTTCTTCTTCTGCTTTTCCTTCTTCTTTTTCTTCTACAACTTTTACTTCTTCTACTTTCTCTTCTTCCACTTTTACTTCATCTTTTATTTCTTCATTTTGTCCTCCTCCTTCTTTTACTTCTTTTTCTGCACCTTGTCTTCCTCCTCCTTCTTCTTCAGGTCCTCTTCTTTCTTCTTCTATGTAGTGTCTCTGATCAGAGTCATTGATCAACTTGGAGACATATTGTCCATGTAACCCATCAGCACAGAAGGAGTTAAAATGCATCGAGGTGGAAGGAAGGTTCTGCTCAGGGAGGAGAAAAAAAATAAAATGCTGCGATCTCCTTTATTGTTGAGTTTAATTAAATTTTCAGCTCTAATTACAATTAAGCCACTTAGTATGTATAATAATGTTTGCATCACGGAGCAGCACAGATGCAGTCCATCAACGCAATTAAATATTAAAATGGCTGTGGCTGTATTAATAGCAGCGTGGTGTGCTAGTCACTTAGTGTGAGCAGCAGCCAAGCCGGGACTCCCTTGGTGGCGGCGCAGTCGCTTGGAGACCTGCAGCGGCGTCCTTAGTGCCTCAGAGCCCGGTGTGTATATGACCTATATTCACTAAATGGGAGAACGCACAGGGTCGACAAAATCCCCACGAGTGAATGAATATTCCTGAGCTGCAGAATCAGCAAACTCTTAAAGTCTTAATGCAAAATTAGTGTTTTGGTGCAAAATTATTCATGACTGCACATAATGAGTGAGTTTTTAAGTCAAAGGGATGGTTTGCTTGATTCATCTCCTCGCTCACCCCTTCTTCTTCCTCTTCTTCCTCTTCTTCTTCTTGGATTTGTTCCTTTTTTATTTTTTTTTTTGTAAATCATCTGCACACAAATGCAAAATATAATAAAAAATAAGATTTTTAGAAACAAACCCACGGTTATTCCCTCTCTTCGCTCCTGTTCTGCATTATTCAGGGAATCAGCGCCTGAAAACACGGTAAACAAGAGAGCGGCGGGTTGTGTGAGGCGATAATGGGCAGGGCAGCGAAGCCACGCTGCAACACAACCGCTCTTTAACAACAAAACTGCTCTGAAGTCTTAGACCTCACACTAACATCCGTCCTGGGTAATCTGATTACAAATGACAGTGTCTTAAAGTCCGGGTGTGAACGCTGATCTGGTGTCAGTCCACATGTGGAGGTGGTCTGGGACACATGTGACCTCCTTCCTTTGGTAGTGTGAACACACAATGAGTCCTGGGTCACATTAAAGACCACCTACTCAACAGGCCTGATCTGAGGAAGAGGAGTTTAACTCATTCATTCAACCACTAGTAGAAATGATCACATGAAAAGACAAAAGCAGCGTTAGTGTTGTCTGAGACATGACTCTGACCAGGAAGCAAACAAAACAACAACATATTCTACGCTCTTTTCATCTTTCATCTTCTTCTCATCTGAACATTCAGATATTTCCACCACAACATCTAGAATGAATAAACTGTAGACCAAATAATCTGCATGATTCAGGAGAGGCCAGCTCTGTATGACGCTTTGCAGCTCTTCCTAGCTTACTAGCCTCCCAGCTAATAGTAGCTCTGCCTAGCTGATAGTAGCTCTGCCTAGCTCCCTAGCCTCCCAGCTAATAGTAGCTCTGCCTAGCTAATAGTAGTTCTCCATATCTCCCTAGCCTCCCAGCTAATAGTAGCTCTTCCTAGCTTACTAGCCTCCCAGCTAATAGTAGCTCTCCATAGCTTCCTAGCCTCACAGCTAATAGTAGCTTTGCCTAGCTAATAGTAGCTCTGCCTAGCTTCCTAGCCTCACAGCTAATAGTAGCGCTCCATAGCTCCCTAGCCTCCCGACTAATAGTAGCTCTCCATAGCTTCCTAGCCTCACAGCTAATAGTAGCTTTGCCTAGCTAATAGTAGCTCTGCCTAGCTTCCTAGCCTCACAGCTAATAGTAGCTCTCCATAGCTTCCTAGCCTCCAGCTAATATTAGCTCTCCCTAGCTTCCTAGCCTTTCCACCCAATAGTAGCTCCTTGATACATTGTTCAGTGTCATTTTACTATAAAAGTGATGCACAAAATTCAAAAATTCTTCCATTCTTTTGTAACGTTTTGTTGGTATTTTAATTATAGTCACTGACATAACCTGCGCACTAACTGGCAAATACAGCTGTCGAGTACAGATGCCCGAAATAAAAAGCCAAGCGCCTCAAACTGAAAGGACAAAAGTTTTCTTTCCACGCATGCAGTGACTCGTGGAATCGGCGTCGAGTCCAGATTCAGACGTGATGGCTGCTGGAATGTGTGCGGAGAGCCCGGCAGTAAAGACCGAAGGCCTGCGCCGATAAATATAGCTCTAAATACAAGGCTCCTCTCTGCTGTAATAGATGGGTGTCGCTAACCTATGGTGCAATCACGCTAGATTCCACAGAAATGTCTCTGAGCAGTGGCAAACAAACAAAGCGAAAAACAAAAGCGTGGAGCAGGCAATGCTAATCATGAGGCCGTGGCTAGGCGTCTGTGGCCAGGGCGGAGGAGATGGTGTTTGTTTGCAGCGACTCTTAACAACCACCGCTGACCCTCACGGACCAAGAGGCCTCTCCAGAGTAGGACTAAAAGCAGTAACCCTGTGTGTGTCGCTGCTGCATGAATGTGTGTACGTGCCGAGCGAATAGGGTGATATTTACGACCAGGGATTATCCTGAGGACACTCTGCAGAGTCCAAAGGTCTCCCTGCTGTCTGTCTGTTTCTGGGAGCATCATTAACCAACATTTAACTGCTGGCTTATGAGTACAATTTAACGACCAAGTCACACAACACACCCATCCACTTCTGTCCCTTCCCTCCAATATCCGGACTGTTGAACCACTATTTATCAGCCAATGAAATGGTGCGATAAAGCCGGACGCCCTCGTCAGATAATGTGTAATTCATGTGTAAAAACGGGGATGTGCTCGCGGGGTCATCAGCTGCAGCAGCGTGTGCTGATTTGCAGGGCAGCTGCTGTAATAGAGCAGGCTTGACGTGGAAACGGTTTACACACACAATTACTATTAATACCAAAGACACATGCGGCTCCGCTTCGCGCCGTGACATCTTTTTGGACGCCGAGCGCGACTGATTAGGCCGCCGTTCGTTTGAGAGGCGGAAGGCACCGTAGCGTGAGGGACACACCTGTTAGGGAGACGGCGTAGACACGGAACAGCCAGAGGCCAGGTTATCAAGTATTTAGAGATGATAAGGATCATTAAAGGGTCACACTTGCTTTGAGAGATACCGATCTTTTTAATATGGAGTCCTGATCTGATCTTAAACGTCCTAGAGTTGGTCTCCTGTAGCTTCCTAAAGTCTGTCCTTGTCTTCCTTGTCTTCTCCTAGAGTTGGTCTCCTGTAGCTTCCTAAAGTCTGTCCTTGTCTTCCTTGTCTTCTCCTAGAGTTGGTCTCCTGTAGCTTCCTAAAGTCATTCCTTGTCTTCTCCTAGAGTTGGTCTCCTGTAGCTTCCTAAAGTCATTCCTTGTCTTCTCCTAGAGTCGACTGGATTCAGTCCAGTAAATCTTTCTGTCAAAGTTAATGTAGTGTGGAGAGGGTAGCTGGTACCTCCAGAAATGTTCTGGTCATCCTGAACCAGTTTTGTTTACCACTAAACTTAACAGTAGCTGCTACTTTAGCCTAAATAAGACAATGTTAGCCGCTACACTGGCATAAACAGGTTCATGTTAGCTGCTGTTGTTGCATCCAACTACGCTGGCTTCTCCAAAAAAAAAAACAAGAGTTGTGGTACATTGAGCTTTTCTTTTGTACAGGATTTTATTATGGTTTCTTCCCACTTTTGTCCTTTTGTCATCTCTCTCCTTCTTTCCCTCCCTCTCTCTCTTCTTCCTTTCTATTCCCTTGTTCCCAAGATACCAGAGTGGACCAGATGCCAGTTCAGGGGACCCTCAAATCCCCCCATGTTTCTCTTCACACACACACACACACACACACACACACACACAGAGCAACATATTGGTTCATAATTAATGAAATTAGTGGCTTTATCTGCTATGAAGAGCCCCGCGTCTGTCTTTGGCTGACTGGAGAGAGACAGATAGGGTGGGGAGACGAAGACGAGGTGCTGCACGGGAGGGAAAGATTGATGAGGAAGACACAAGTGATTAGCAGGAGTGGCAGTAATCAGGAGAGTTGAGTTCAACTCATGAAGCGACGACGGAAGAGTTTGTGGGAACGGGAACGAAGACGTGTCTCCATAAATATTAAAAACTCTGCAGTTGACATGAGTTTCAATTAGTAATTAGGTTTAACGTGGCCTGAAAAAGGAGTAGCTGCTGCGTTAGCCTAAACAAGACAATGTCAGCTACTACGTTGGCTTGAAGAAGATAACATTAGCTGCTACGTTAATTAATTGGCTCGGAAAAATGAAAAATTAATGATGATGTCCTGTTTGGACCTAAAAAATTATAATGTTGCCTGCTTTGTTAGCTAAATCAAGACGTTAGCCGCTGTATTAGCCCAAAAAAGTTTTTACGTTAGCCTTAACAAGACAGTGTTAGCTGCTACATTGGCTTAAAAGTCGAATATTTCCTGCTGTATTAGGCTAAACTAGCTAACGTTCTCCTCTTTCAGCGTTGTGTGGACAGCATAGCTCCAACAGATGCTCATAAAATCCTTGGATCGATTTTCTAGTTCTGAGTTTTAATTAGCAATTAGCTTTACACTTGTTAACTAGAAGTATTGACAGGTGTAGATCAATGACTGTTGTTGGTCTAAGTGGCTGTTAGGGTTGCCAGATATTCGATTAACCCCCGTTGGTGTGGACGGCGTTTTCTCCCAGAGGACACGCATGTCCATCACGTAAGCTTCTACACGGTCAGACATGTAAACTTTCAACAGCCTTTCAGAAAACGAGGGTAGCAGATATTTTAACAGCGTGTAGTATTAATCTCTATCTCCAGCGCGCCGATGAACGGCTCGGCTACCAGTCCTCTGGGTGTCTTTAGTCAGCCTGCATGGTTCCTGTCCCACCCAGTGTTAACACACAAAGACAGCAACACACACCCGTATACACACATCAACTGCGGTTTAGACTAGGTGAGTAAATTGTTTTTTATTCTTGAGGTATTTATCAACCACGGTGCCGCCCGTCGGACCAATGGCTTCCGTAATGGATCTGATTAATGGCAGCTTATTAACAAAAGCTCTGCTGTTCGGGCCCTCGGGGCTCTGTGTAACTCTAGAGCTCAGTGCTGATATAATGGCCTATTTTAGGAGCTCCGTGATTAAGCACCATTAAGCGGCGAGCGGAGCCTGGCTTTGGACAACTTCAATGGCAGCAAACGTAAACGCAGCCGTGTCCCCAGAGTCCCTCCATCCCTCTCTGCCTGTCTCACCCCGTCTCTCTCTCTGTCTGTCTGCCTCTGTTATTGAAAAAGAGAGTTGTATTTATATTGGAGAGGGACTCTCCAGGGGGGACAAAATTTATCTAAATTTTCTCCAAACAGTAAAGATATATTATGTCGCTAGCCGCTGGCAAAACGGGAAATGCATGTAGCCGAGGCAGTAGCTGCTTCCACTCAGAAGTTACGAGACCGGATTAATCTGCTCATGCATCTGAGAGTTTGTGTTGTCATTTCATGCAGAACACGTTAGTATGAAGAGTTGGAAGCGAGTCTGGCTGTCGGCCCGACTGCGTCTTTAATCCATGCTAATGGTTAACCTGGTTCCAGTTTGACTTAACCAGTATGCTAATCAGGTTAGCCGGAGCTCAGACCACACGGTTCTTGCATCATCTGATTCAATCAATAGTTGTGTTTTACGATGACACAAAGTCCCTTTTTGATTTGGTAAATCGGGAAGTGATCAAAGCAGCATTAATGCTATGGAAAGCAAGCAGGGTCTGAAGTGTGGTTGATAAATAGTTTTTGTCTGCAGAGGGAAGTGACGAACGTTTGACTTAACGTTACATGCTAGTCACGTTAGCTGGACTTCAGACACGCACAGTTTTGCCAATAACTCCAGCAGAAATGATCTCGCAGATCTAATGATTCTGTTAAAGTTAACGCAATTAACTTTTAACACCACTAATGTTTTTAGCTTGGTAAATCAGGAAGTGATCAAAGCAGCCGGAATGCTGTGGAAAGCAAGCAAAGTCTGAAGTGCTGAAGTGCTGCAGAGAGCAGTAACGTGTCCTGTGACATCAAGGAGAAATAAACCTTAAACTGCATTAGCTAGCTTAAAGCTAACCACGTTTACTTTTCTATCTCTTGTGTGCGCTGCCCTTTACACTGTTAGACTAGATATTTCCCCACTGTGGGATAAATAAAGGATTATCATATCTCATCAGTTGGTCTACGCTTTTTAAATTCTAGATCATCGTGTCGTTTTGGAAATATTTTAATGTTGAGCTGAAGATGAACTGATGAACTAGTGGCGTTGGTGCAGGACAGCGCGCCAGAACGAGGGCCCCAGCATTCAGTGTTTGTTTTGGGTGCAGCCTTTCCCTGAGTGGATTGTGTTTAGTGATTTTATGATTTTATTTATCAGCTATTTATAAATGTCTGAGTCACTTCATTTTACACAGCAGACATGGTTCCTCTTCTTCTTTCTTACTATATTTTTGGCAGCTTTGACGCCAGCCAACACGCCATTAAAACGGAAGTTGTTGTCTTCTTTGTTTGTTTTTGGCGCCACTTTAATGCTACACCGATGTGGTTTTGGTTTATGTCAGACCTAAAATAAATGATGGGTTTGGCTGAAGACCGATGCTGATCCGATCATTTTAAAAATGCCTGGATCGGCCCCTGATGCCGATCGTGACGTCCATACAGCCAGGTATGTCAGAATGCATTTCTGCTGTCAGCTGCTGTTCCAGTTACCTCCACTCTGTACTCAGAGCTGGACTCGTCAAGTCCAAACCTCGTGCGTCTGGTTTGATGTTTCTTTCACTTTGAAGCTGTGAACACAAACGACTTGCGTCATAATAACCGTTCATGTCCATAAGAAAAGGATTTAGTCTCTTGTTGCGTTGACCTGATCTTTACTTTACTTCACCTTTCATGTTTTTTATCTCCTCACTTTCATTCTCTGTCTCTCTCAACAGGAAGTCTCTTCACCCTTCCTGCTGTTTCCACTGTCCACCTCCCTCCCTTGCTTCTTCCTCCTCCCCCCCTTCACTTCTATCCCACCCTCCATCTCCCCTCAGACCCTGGTGTTCTCTCCCCGGGCTCCTCTGGGGAGGCCAGTAATAATTATTATGTAAATAAATACGCCTGCTGTAATCACATTCGTGCCACTGATCCAATTAGAGAGCTGATAGCAGGCGGCTGATTGCGTGGACTGGCGGCTGATGGTCAGGGCCTGTGTGTCTGTAAAAGGTAGCCGGGGGAAGAGGCATTAGCGAGCCAGCAGAGCGGCGTAATGAAAGCCGCTTGGTGCCGCGCTGCATGCAGTCATGTACTCTAAATAATGCTCTTTGACCATGAGCCCTGCATGTCTGCCAGCCTCGCAGTCTGGCTCGCGCAGTGTTTGTGTGTTTGTTTGGTGTGTATCTCTGCTATCATGATCCCTGGCTCTGGATCACTTTCACCATGCATGGGCTTATCACCAATTACTGCCTTGTTGTGATCTTCATCGGCTTAATGATGCTCCGCTGAGACCGGCATCGTGGAGGCTCTGTCGGCCTCACCCGCCTTCACCACGTCGATTTTCTTAAACGCGTCACGCCGTTTTGTTTGTCTTCTTTGTTTCGGCTCGGGGAGGTTACGTTTTTATTCCGCTCAGGTCTAAAATATGAAGCTTACAGATTCAAGTTTGTGGTGTTTGTTGACTTCTCAAAAACAAGAAAGGTGAAAACAAGAGCAGCTGGACTTTCTTGAAAGATGTTTTCGTCCAAAACTGAAGAAGCTACTTGGATGAAACGTCTTCAAGAAACTCTACAAGTCCAGTTCCTCTTGTTTCAGTTTTTTTGGGATATACCATAACCTGGATGACTGAGAACCTTCACAAACCGACTGTAGAGGAAGTTCTTCTTTGGTTCTTCTTTGGTTTGAGGTGCTCATTCTCCACGCCGACTCCCCACCAGTCTCTTCGAACAGAAGACTTGAATGAAGCGTCTTCAAGAAACTCTACAAGTCCAGTTCCTCTTGTTTCAGTTTAGTTTTTTTGGGATATACCATAACCTGGATGACTGAGAACCTTCACAAACCGACTGTAGAGGATGTTCTTCTATGGTTCTTTGTAGAGATGCACCGATTTATCGGCTGGTGACCGGAATCGGCCGATTTTCACGTGATTGGCCATGACCGGAGACCGGCCGGTCAGTCTGACATATGCCGATTTTTTGCCGGTCAAATGCACTCGCATTTACATCGCGCAACATCAGCATCACACGCAGGCCAGCTGACAGTCTTGCCTGGGCCCGGGACGAGATAATCTTAGACGATCCTCTCTCTCTTCTCTCACCGGCAGCCTGACTCTGTCCCTCCGCTCCGAGACAGCGGGCCCCTCCCGCATCAGTCTCTCTGTCACCTGACTGCAGCCGGATCTCTCTCCTCTCTGACGGAGCTACCAAACTCAACTGTTTCTGTCAAAGATAACGTGTTGTGTCGGGCTTTTATACAAGCTAATGGACGTTAGCATTAGAGCTAGCCTGTTAGGTTACGTTACAAGGCTGGTAAACGTTGGCTGCGCTGTTTCTAACCTACGTTCACGTTACTAGTCCCAGCTTCACCGTCACCAACTTTTTTTAAATATTTGTTAAGAAAATCTTTAAGGCCTCTATTTCCTTCTCTTCTTCTCTTTTCTTTCCTTTTCTGAGCACCGGACTTATGCTGACCGGACATTTTGAGCGTACTGAACTTCAAATCAAACGGCAACATCAAATTTTGATCAGTGGCCAAACTATTTTTGTGTTGGGGGTGGGGGGGTTCTTGACCACTATTTCAAGGACAATTAGGAAGAAAACAAAACAAAAAAAAAGGCTTTTATGTAACTCAAATATTAAATTTTTTTTTTTTCCCACAAATAGGCCTATTTTATTTTTAATTTTTTCCCCACACCAGGAGTAATTTATATAGTTCTATTTTTATAGTGATAGCGATTATCTGTTCAAAAAACGTTCTATTAAAGAAAAGATAATATTAATATTCTATTAAAGAAGAGAAAATAAATCTTTGTGTGTGTTGTAAAGTGGTTAGAAAAAATGAAATCGGAATCGGCTAAAATCGGTATCGGCAGGTCAAACTCAATGAAAAATCGGAAATCGGAATCGGCCGGGAAAATTGTAATCGGTGCATCTCTAGTTCTTTGGTTTGAGGTGCTCATTGTCCACGCCAACTCCCCACCAGTCTTTTAGAACAGAAGTCTTGAATGAAGCGTCTTCAAGAAACTCTACAGGTCCCGTTGCCCATATTTCAGCTGTGTTTCTTGGATGTACAATGACCTGGTTGATTGAGAACCATCCTTAAAACATATCTAATTCTGATTTTGCTCCAAACTCTGCGTGTTCGGTGTTAATCATAGAGGAGAAGTGGTTTAAACGTGATAACTCTTCACACCATCGGATACCACTGTATGTCAAGTTTGTGGCATCGCGCTGCCAACCCCATACTTTCCAAGGGTGTGGGCAAAAAGAGAGAGAGAGAGAGAGAGAGAGAGAAAGAGAGAGAGAGAGGGAGGGGGTGGGCATTAGTTCTAACCTCGCCATTTGCCCAGGGGCCGCACTCCCACCGCCATGTGTCGGCTGAGTAGACTACTGTTAATGTTGGGGAGTAATGTATGGGTCCCAGTGCTAACTCCCTGCCTTTTACATCTCAATCAGGTCACTCTAGTTTATTTATATATTGTCAAGGGGGGGCCGGAGTGGGGGGGGTGGCTAAGAGATGAATGTGGCATTCCCCCCCCACCTCTCACTCTCTATTTAGTTAGCAAAAAGCTTTTATAATGAATTTGAAAGGCGGCTCGGATCGTTTGAAATTCCCAGAGCGCTGCTAAGTGAAGGACGGAGGGCGAGCAGAGAGAAAGAGGGAACGGCCCAAAAAATTTAAAGCTGAAAATGTGAAATAAATTTAAAAAAAATCTAAATTAATCAATGTTCTTTCCTGGTTTTCCTTCTCCCCCCTCTGCCTTTATGCTCTTACCCAGTCGGTCGCACGCTATTAAACAAACAGTCCTAATATTTTGAGCCGGCTGGCAGTTTGAATTTCATCTCGCCGACGCATCTTGTTTCTCTCAAACCCCTGACTGTTTTGACATGCGCCCCGATTAAATTATAAACAAGCAGGCCTCCTGATGGTGATGCTGGAGCCACTAATTTCCCTAATTGTTTGCAGTTGTCTGGGGAGGCGAGGCTTGGAGGCCCGGGCCTAGTTAAAGGAGGAAAAAAGAGAGAGGGAGGGAGGGAAGTAGAGAGGGAGCAGGGAGAAAGGAGGAGGGAGGAAAAGGAAGCAGCGAAAGAAATAAGAAATAAGAGTGGAGGTGCAATTAGGACATCCACGAACCTTCAAATGGACCCATTAGTGACCAAAATGGCCGACCTGCAGCGACCCAGTGGATGAGCACATGGGACACATGGGCATTAAGGGACGCAGCATATGTCCCCCAGTGGTCACTTCTGGTATTGCAGCTAAAAAACTGATAATCTGGAGCTCAAAGAAAAGTTGACGGGACTCTTAACGCTACGATATTTCAGTTTCTAAACAGTTTTACTTAAAACCAATATTGTCATTGCTTCCAGAGAAGCTGATTCCAGATATTTCCACAATATTTTCCATCTAGTTTCTCATCTTTCACGTGTCTTTGGTTTGTGCAGCTCTTCTCTGTCGTCAGACTTTTCAAATCCCATCAACTTTCAGGCCTTACCGTGCTCTCCTGGACTTACCCCTCCAAAAAGTCGACTTGGTAGTCTGGAGTCTCTCCGTTGGGAACTGATTCTGCTCCAGCAGAGATCTGTCGGGCCAATCGGATCATTTGTGGGCGGGGCCAAACATGGTGATGGACAGAATACACGTCATCTGAGGGACATGGAGTTGAATTAGTTTTAAATGTCTCTGATTGGTTGGAGGTTTTTCATTGTTTTTAGACTTTACAAGAAACATTTTAGTGAAAACTTTGGTGCAACTTCATCTCAAAGACATTTTATTTACGCTGCCTTTCTCTAAGTGGTCTCAAAATAATCAGAATCTACAGCTGTCAAGTATAAATAACTAAAAATAATAAAAAATACCATCTTAAACTTGAATAAACCTACTCAGTTATTTTCCACCAGTTGTTTGGCATAGAAATCTGGGCCAGGAACATTTTTTGTGGGGGGGAAATCACAAAAACCCCGTCACTCACTCTGTTTTCCTTTCTCCAGACCTCAGTGTAGTTTTTCCTCCTTCGCCCTCCTCACCTTTAGCTCGTATCCAATGTCACATGTGGCCGAGTTCCAGCAGTCGCCCATCACAACACGTCACGGCGGCCCATGATATCATCTGGCCTTCCAGTCGGCAGCCTTTTCCAGATCTCTCAAACAATCCTGACGTGTGACACCATGACTTGGCTGCTAGCAAGTAAAGAAAAGAAAAAGGGGGGGTGATGGTTAAAGTATGCAGCCTTTCGGAAGCTTCTTGGTTCTCTGGCACTAGTATCTCCTTTTCATTTTACCCTAGTAGAATAGTGTCGGAGGGAATCTGTGGATCTGTTTGTTTGTGTCCCTGCTCCAGATGGGATGAAAGACTTTTGTGCGGAGCTGTGAATGTTATCCACGCTGGCATCAACAGACAGGCTTGGTTACCTGGCAGACAGGGGTGCCGTCATATCGCTGCCGTCATCACCCAATCACTGGTGTCGCCCATGTGTGCGTGTTTGTGTACGTGCCCAATGAAGGCTAATTTAGCGTGACAGCGGAGACGGCCGGTATTGTTCCTGAGCAGGTGAGCTAATAAAAGCTCTCGTATGCTAAGGTGAGACCTGAGAGGGAACACGTACACAAAGACAAACGTCTCCAGGTCTGACCGTCGGTGCAGAGAAGTGAAGGGGTTAGGCAAAAGTGACTGAGATCTGGTTGGAGGTAAAGAGAAACTTGAAGACAAATTTGACAAGTTTGAAGCTTCACTCACTCGTCATTAACACTTTGATCCAGACATTCAGAGGATGAATCTGTATTTGATAGGGATGTCCTGATTGGCATCGGGGCAGATCCAGGCCTTTTTAAAATCATAGGATCAGATCAGGTTCCAGTCAAGCTTGATCTCTTGTAGGTATTTGTTTTTCAAAAAAAATTTGTTTCAGGTCTGCCATAAACCAAAACCACCTCCCTGTAGCTTCAAAACTACTTCTTCTACTTCTGTTTTAAAGGTGGTTAGCTAGCATCTAACCTGAGGAAAAACATGTCTGCTGTCTAAAACGAAGTGAGTAGTTAGTAACTAGTGTGATGTGGATGTGTGGTGAGGTGGTAGTAGTTGATCATCTAAACAGAATCCATGGAGTCCACTCAGCCAAAGGCTGCACCCAAACAACAACAACAAACACTGAACGTTTAAAAGAAGAGAAAAGTTTCCTGGAGACAGCGTCAAGGAGAAACATCTTCCAGAGAGGGTTAGGGAGTTTATGGCAGCGTTGGACGACCAGAACATTTCTGGAGTAGAGAACACAAGGTACCAGCTACCCTCTCCACACTACATTAACTTTGACTGAAAGATGTATTGGACTGAATCCAGTCCACTCTAGGAGAAGACAAGGAAGACAAGGACAGACTTTAGGAAGACACAGGAGACCAACTCTAGGAGAAGACAAGGAAGACAAGGACAGACTTTGGGAAGCTACAGGAGACCAACTCTAGGAGAAGACAAGGAAGACAAGGACAGACTTTAGGAAGCTACAGGAGACCAACTCTAGGAGAAGACAAGGAAGACAAGGACAGACTTTAGGAAGCTACAGGAGACCACCTCTAGGAGAAGACAAGGAAGACAAGGACAGACTTTAGGAAGCTACAGGAGACCAACTCTAGGAGAAGACAAGGAAGACAAGGACAGACTTTAGGAAGCTACAGGAGACCAACTCTAGGAGAAGACAAGGAAGACAAGGACAGACTTTAGGAAGCTACAGGAGACCAACTCTAGGAGAAGACAAGGAAGACAAGGGAAAACTTTAGGAGACCAACTCTAGGAGAAGACAAGGAAGACAAGGACAGACTTTAGGAGGCTACAGGAGACCAACTCTAGGAGAAGACAAGGAAGACAAGGACAGACTTTAGGACGCTACAGGAGACCAACTCTAGGAGAAGACAAGGAAGACAAGGGAAAACTTTAGGAGACCAACTCTAGGAGAAGACAAGGAAGACAAGGACAGACTTTAGGAGGCTACAGGAGACCAACTCTAGGACATTTAGGATCAAAAAAATCTCATTGATCAGAACCAAGTCGATTCAGGATCAGTCTCATGTTTAGCTCGTTGTACTCAGACTGATTTCTTATCAGAACCAGAGTCTGGTAACGTCTGGATTTTATTATGATTTTTAATATTTCAGCAGATCAAGAAATAAAAAAACCTCTGCATCAACTGGGTAGTCCTTCAACCAATAAGAGTCATTTAATTGTGAACTAATTTAAAGTCCACGGTGTTCCGATGTCGATCTGGGATGCTGGATTATTTCTGGAGGATTATCATTTCCCAATGGAGAGACTCCAGACTAACTGTCAGACGCAAATATTGGCAGGCAGGGAAGTTGATCTGGTTTCCAGGTTATAGATTAACTTTATATCTGATGTACTCGACATCCGTTTAAACCTAGGAGATAAACTTTAATACATTTTCTTCTAGTGCTAATTAGCATTTTATGTAGAAATATACAATAATAGCATGCTAACATCTGCATGCATGGCTCTGGACAGATGTTTTCTCTTTCCTGTTCTTCTTTTCTTGTATCTCAGCCTCTTCTCTCATTTTGTCATATTGTGTGTGTGTGTGTGTGTGTGTGTGTGAACTCGTGCTCTGTCAGCTGTTTAACCATTTCAACCGGAGGAGCTCGTTAGGTGACAGCTTGTGGTGATGAATATTGAATACACCGTGTGCCCATGTTAATGTGTGAGGGTTTCTCTGAACGGGTGATAACTCAGGAGGGAGGATGGAGGTGGCGTGTTCATCCAGATTCGAGCCTATTAGCACATGAGCACACACACGCACACACACGGGTCCATGACTTATTTTCACCGTGGTAAATATTTGAATGATTCCTGTTTATCTTTGTTCTGAATGAATAGCCGTGCGGGGACCAGGCGTCCTGCCCATCTACGAAAAGTTGGTACGGACGTATTAAGACAAACAAACAGAGAGAATAAGTGACAGATGTCCATTCAAGCAGGACGTGCAGCTACTGATGCAGTTAATGCCTAATGAGAATTCACCTGAAACGACCAGTTACTGACTGACAGCGTGATGCAACATGACACTGTTTGGACACTTAGTGAAGAGACAGGAAATTATAATTATGAATTATGAGGTGAAACAAGGAGCTTCTTCTAATCTGGAACATAAACATGGTATGCCTGAGAGGATATTTTGAAAAGGACAGATGTATGTAGTTGTAATAATTTGGTGTCTGGTGTCTGTTCTGGTGACACCTGGATTTCACTATGGAGCATGTTTCAGCTGATACATATGGGACAAAATATGCTAATGTTAGCCGTTATATTAGCATGTGTCTAACGTATTTCCATGACGCTGCAGTTCAGTTCCAGTGTCTACAAATTATCACCAACTTAACTTTGACTGAAGATATTGGAGCAGTTGTTTCCCCGTCAGGAAGCATCAGCGTCGGCTGAGGTGGACGCCGGGACCGAGGGACGGCCCCGGGCTGCACACACCTGCCTTAGTCATCCCACCCACCCACAATCACAGCCTGAGGGAGACTGCACTGTACCCTGGTGGGTGGGTGGGGGGGGGGAGGGTGATGGGGAAGCACAGGCTGATCTTATGGCCCCTGTAGCCTCCCAGCAATCAGTAGCTCGTCCTAGCCTACCTGCTAATGTTAGCTCTTCCTACCTTCCTAGCCGTGTAGCTGTGTTAGCCTACACAAGATAATATTAGCGTAGGTGTGGATGTGAGTGTGAATGGTTGTCTGTCTCTCTGTGTTAGCCTTGGGATAGACTGGAGACCTGTCCCCCCCCCGTGACCCTTCACAGGACAAGCAGTTACAGAAGATGAATGAATGAAAGATAATATTAGCTGCTACGTTAGCTCTGCCTGAACAGAACAGTCCCTGTTAATTACCAGAGCTAAATCCTTCTCATTTCACTGCAACCTGGTGTTTGTTAGTTTGTCTTTTTTCAGAGGGAACCACTTTTGTTTTTTTTTTTTGTTCATAAATGAATTCAGTCATATTCAAGATTTGATTCTTCCCAGACAACTCCTCAAACTAATCTGGTCTTGTTATTGCTCGTGGATGCTGCTGTGGCGGAGCAGAGTCCTCTCGGTTTGGTTTAAAGTGTTTAAGTAAATCCTTTGATGGATGAAATCATTACATTTGCCCTCATGTATATTTCATGTCCCAGTCCAGATTAGTTATTCCAGGGTTTAGAGAAATGCTGAGTGCGATTTATTTTTAATCACAGCAGCTGTTTGCCTTCTCGTGTTGAAGATCTCGCCTGACAAAGACCCAGATCGGATCAGACAAACTTGACCCCCCCCACCACCCAGGCGCCATTTTTAATTCAACGTCCGTCTTCGCCCTCAAACACACGAGTCCAATCAAACAAAACACAACTGTGGTTTCCGGCCGCTGTCGTCTCTCCTCGAAAGCAACATCTGAAAGTATTCTGATCAGCTCGAAGTGTCACAAGCCATATTCGCCAAGGTTTCCGATGAAAGCCTCGGCCCTGACAAGCGGCAGTTAATCTCGGCGTAACATTTGGCTAATTGAATGTCTGCTGTTGTTTACTGTTTGTTTCCATGTTGCCCCCTCCAGTGACTACCGCCGCTGCCTTCTGTTTCTTCGGTGCATTAGCGTTGATGTACAGCGTTGCCGTGCCACGAGCCCACCAGCTGCCCCGCCGCTCTGCAGCAGCTCCGCGTCAGAACTCCCAACGGAGATTGTTCCATGAAAAACCTCCTCTCCTCTTTTAGTCTTTTTTCCCCTTCACATCTGCACGCTCTTCCTGAGTCCAGAGCCGCACAGCTCTTCCTGAAACACAGCGGGAGGCCACAGGTGTGCGAACTCACTCCGCAGAGAGCCTCCCCTCCGACGCTGCATTGTGGGTAATAATAGTTAGCGGCAACAGCTGTGCCTCCTCTCCCCCCTTTCACCTCTAATGTTCTCTAATCATCCCTCTATCAGGCCTAATACCCTGCAGTGGTGCCCTCACAGCTGTCTGAGGAGCCCTGGGTATCCAGACACCTGTCAATCTCTCTCTCTCCGTCATGTATTCTCACAAACAACCTGGAGCTCAGGCCAAAAAGAAACTGAACCTCAGATCTGCTTCAATCTCACCTCGGGATTACATTCTAAAGGTAAAGACTAGATTAGACCCAGAAGTTGTAGTTGACACAAAGACAAAAGGCCAGTGACCAGCTGGTAGGAAGCTAGGGGGAGCTACTCTAAGTTGGGAGACCAGGAAGAGCTACACTTAGCTGCAAGGCTAGGGAACTAGGAAGAGCTGCTATTAGCTTTGAGCTTTGGACGCTAGGAGAAGCTATTATAAGATGTGAGTCAAGGTAGCTAGAGTGAGCTGCTATTAGCTTTGAAGCTAGGAGGAGCTGCTATTAGCTTCGTGGCTAGATAGGGAGGCGGATCTACTGTTAGCTCGGATGCTAGGAAGCTAGGTTGATAAGAAGAACTACTATTACTAGGAAGCCATGAAGAGCTAATATTAGCTAGGAGGGTCAGATGCTAGGAAGAGCTACGATAAGCCGAGAGGCGAAGAAGCTAGGCAGAGGTAATGATAGCTGGGCAACTATGAAGCTATGAAGACCTACTATTAGCTAAGAGGCCAGGAAGTTGGGAAGAACTGCTATTAGCTTTGTGGCTAGGAGGAGCTGCTATTAGCTTTGTGGCTAGATAGGGAGGCGGAATTACTGTTAGCTCGGAGGCTAGGAAGCTAGGTAGATAAGAAGAACTACTATTACTAGGAAGCCGTGAAGAGCTAATATTAGCTAGGTGGGTCAGATGCTAGGAAGAGTTGCTATTAGCTTTGTGGCTAGATAGGAAGGCGGATCTACTGTTAGCTCGGAGGCTAGGAAGCTAGGTAGATAAGAAGAACTACTATTACTAGGAAGCCGTGAAGAGCTAATATTAGCTAGGTGGGTCAGATGCTAGGAAGAGTTGCTATTAGCTTTGTGGCTAGATAGGGAGGCGGATCTACTGTTAGCTCGGAGGCTAGGAAGCTAGGTAGATAAGAAGAACTACTATTACTAGGAAGCCGTGAAGAGCTAATATTAGCTAGGTGGGTCAGATGCTAGGAAGAGTTGCTATAATCCGAGAGGTTAAGAAGCTAGGAAGAGGTAATGATAGCTGGGCGACTAGGAAGCTATGAAGAGCTACTATTAGCTATGAGGCCAGGAAGCTAGGAAGAACTGCTATTAGCTTTGTGGCTAGATAGGTAGGCAGATCTACTATTAGCTGGGAGGCTAGGAAGCTAAGAAGAACTACTATTACGAGGAAGCCATGAAGAGCTAATATTAGCTATGAGGCCAGGAAGCTAGGAAGAACTGCTATAAGCTTTGTGGCTAAGAAGCTCGGAAGAGCTACTATTAGCCTGGAGGCTAAGAAGCTAGGAAGAGCTACTATTAGCCTGGAGGCTAGGAAGCTAGGAAGAGCCACGGTTAGCTATTAGGCTAGAAAGCTAGGAAGAACTGGTGCTATGAAAAAATAAAATAAAAAAAGATATAAAAGGTGACAGGTGAGACATTTTAAGCTTCTTTAGCCGACACCCTTTTATTCCCACCCCCGCACATGTGGATAATTAGGACAATTAAACCCACGAACCACCCAAAGACACTTGTGCTGCCTCTGCTCTGTGTAATTAATGCCATAAAGAAGAGAAAAATGCGTCCAACATCTGTGCGGTTCAGGCATACCGTAGCAGTTATCTGGTCACATTTGGTAGTGGTACGACATGCCAGCTGCGACGGGTTTACAGTCTGACGTCTGCAAGTGGACGACAAAAGCATCTTCATCTGCCTTCAAAATAAAAAAATAAATAATAATTAGCAGCGGCAGTTTCCCCAGAGACTTCCCAGAAGTCATCATCCAGGCTGCAGCAGCGAGCTCTCTGAGAACCACAGGCCTCTGGGTGGTCTCGCCACGGTGGTGGTGGTGGTGGTGTTATTACTGTCTGTCTGTCTGTCCCGACCGAGCACAGCTGACTCCCGTCCAACCGATATATAACTGCAGCGACACCCCGCAGGCTCCACGGGTGCTTTTGCAACGCCGCATGTGCGAGGGAGTTCGGTGCCTGCTCCGCTCCGTCGCAAATTCTGTCTGCTAATGACTACCAGCTCTGTAGGACCCCGAGGCAGGAGGGGTTAAAGCCCACCAATTGAGCGAATAATGAGTTGAATTAGGAGATTTAGGGATGAGGTGGAAGGAGAAGGGAACGGGGTGGTTATTGAATGAAAACCAGAGGTGCTTACCGCAAGGCTGCCGAGCAGAGAGGATGTGTGTTGGAGTGTAACAGCGGGTACAACTTCCTTCTCTCAAACACATTTATAGATGTGATATGAATTTTAGCGACTGTCACCAAGAGGAAATAGCGGAGGCAGACCACAGGACAACAAAAATACAAGGTTTATTTAACTTTAAAATAGACATGAAAGGCTACTATTAGCTAGAAAGCTAGGAAGAGCTACTGTAGCTTTGTGGCTAGAAAGCTAGGAGGAGTTACTATGTGCTGGGACGCTAGGAAGCTAGGAAGAGCTGCTATTAGCTGGAGGAGTTCAATCCCACCGTTTGAGTGAATAATGAGTAATCAGAACTCATCAAAAGTTCTTCGCTGCTTTCTAAAATAATTATTTTAAATAATATTTGCTGGTGCGTCTTCGGCTGATGAACCTCGGCCATTAGAAGGTAAACGCTCCACGTCTTGGTGTTTATCAGTTTTGGCTGCAATTTCCTGCAACATCCACAGAGGCCTCCTTAAATAAAACAATTTCTAGTCCGGTTTTCTTGCAGAGGAACTGGCAGGTTTGAATAACATTAGCATTCATATGGAGCAACTTATTAGTTTTATCTTGCATAATACTGTGTTTTTATTTGGTTTGAGGTTGATTAGTTTGGGCGGTTTAAATGAAATGTCAGCAGATTTGACTGCGCGGCCCTGTCAGAGTTTTATTCTTAAATTTCTTGCAACATAAGTGGGCCAGTTCTTTAGTAATAAAGCTTTTAAGACCGTATTCTTTTGCTACATAAACACAGGAAGCTGCATTGTCATCAACAATATCCAGTCAATTCCACCCAGAACAGCCTCTAGGGTTCGGATTCTTTCCATTCCTTTGATTGTGTACAAGTACAAATGAAGCAATATTTGGTTCCTGCGGCCACGTCGATGACTCGGCCCGGCCTCCCTGAAGCCGAGCCCTCAAGTTTATACACAATGCACAACATTGTTCAAAAGACGAGGCACTGCGAACGAGTCGGGAGGCCTTTGGAGATCGGTAAATGAAACATTTCACGGTTAACTTGGACAGCTGAACATAAACTCTCAGAGACGACTGATTCGTGCTGAAAGGAAGAAGTGGATAACGGGTTTTTAATCTGCTGGTTAATGAAAATATCAAACTGCACCGATGCAGTGAGCTCCGGAAAGCTGCAAAGAAGAGATTTCATCCTCTTGATGCTGCACGGGGACCAGCTATTCTGTCCCAGCAGGTGTAATTATCCGTCAGAGGCAGAGTCACAGCATGAGCTGATTGTCTTCAGTCAGAGAAGACAAGCTGAGTGGAGGCGCTTCTGCAGGAAGACCTCCACCCTCCAGCTCATCACCAAACACTTAGGCTCTATTGTTTAGTCCAGCAGACAGAATGCTTGACCCAACCCCTAGTTGCAGGTTAAACACACAGATTGTTCTGCCTTGCCACACCTCATCAGACCTGAAACTCGTTAGGGAGGCAATTTGAAGTCGGCGTAGCTGATTGTCGCATTTTATTTTCAGTTGATTTCGGATGCTGCGTTGTTCTTGATTGTGTCAGGAAACTTTCTCTTAAAGTCAAATATTAAAAGAAAAACCTTCTCTTTTTTTTATGACCAATTTCCCTCGAACACAACTCTGTGATCTTTAAGGATTCAGACCGAAGAAAAAACACCTCCTGCACTAAAACCACACAGCTGTGTTGGTGCGTTCACACTGGAGCAATAACTTTCACTTTTTTAATGAAAGCTGACGTACGACATTTTGGGCGTGTGACATGAAAGTTCAGTTAGCTAGTCGACCACCATGACGCATCAACCAATCATGTACATTAATTTCATCCATTCACCCAACCCTGTCAGCCACTTTACTGAACACTACAACGGTGATTTGGTGACGAAGTTGTAGCTTTTGTTTCTCGTAGTGTGAACGCGCCGTTAATGGGAGTCTAGAACTTGCAGCATCCGTCCCGGGCAACTAAATCGCACCTGGTCCATCTTTAAGTCCCTGTGTCTCCACCTGGTCTTAATATAAATGTGTCTCCACATGCGTCCCCAGCCAGCACTTGAGAATGAACAGCTGGTTGTTGACTTGGAGACATGATCCAGATTTTGGAACAAGATGGAAAGACTCTCACACGTTAAGATCTTCATTATTTTTTTTTGTCTTCGCTCTGGTGTTATTTTTATGAGCTGATGCTAGTTTCGGTTTCTTTCTTCTTTAGTTTGGTCCTCAGAATCTTTTAAAAGGCTCTCATTACTAATGAACAGACATCACTGATTCATGTGATCATTTCTACTAGTGGTTGAATGAATGAGTTAAACTCCTCTTCCACAGATCAGCCCTGTTGAGTAGGTGGTCTTTAATGTGACCCAGGACTCATTGTGTGTTCACACTACCAAAGGAAGGAGGTCACATGTGTCCCAGACCACCTCCACATGTGGACTGACAGCAGATCAGTGTTCACACCTGGACACCTGAGATCAGATCACTTAGGATGGATGTAATGTGAGGTCTGAACAAGGCCTGAGAGTCAAGACAGATATACGATCGGGGAAATTAAATTTAAATAACAAACTGATGTAGTCGAAGTGTCAGTCAACTGTACCAGTCGCTCCCATTGGTCGTCAAAGTGGAGATTAGTTTAACTTCACGTTTTAGGACGGCTTTTAACCCCAACCCTTAGGGGCCCCCAAAACAACAAACTTTAGACTACAGCAGTGGCAATGTGCTCACTTTCAAAGAGAGTAGGAAACCCCCTTAAGGGCCCCCAAGGACTGACAAACTTGAAACCACAGCAGTGGCTCCTGACACCACGACACTAGGAGACCTCCCGTAGGGACCCCAACCTGACAACACAAATGTCACACTACAGCAGTGGCAGTGTGCTGAGTTTCCCCCCCCTAAGGCCCCCCGCAATTACAGTAGGAGACCTCCCTAAGGGACCCCAACCTGACAAGATAAACTTTAAACTACAGCAGTGGCAATGAGCTCAGTTTACAATGATACTAGGAGACCTCCTTAAGGGCCCCCACCTGACACTTAAACTACAAGACTGGCAATGTGCTAAGTAGGAGACGTCCCTCAGGGGCCCCTACCTGAAATGATGATCATTAAACTACAGCAGTGGCAATGTTCAAAGTTTTCAGTGACTATGGGAGACCCCAGACCGACCACGTGTCTTTGTGTACCAATGAGGATGCGTAAAAATTGTAATAATTAAACAAAACAGACGAAAATTTAATTCACAAATTTTAATTCACTTCAACACTGGATGAACTAAGATCTCATTGGAACTGCATTTGAGTCAAACCCTGATTCCTGTCATACAGAAAAGCACAATATCATCATACAGAGTGTAATCATTAAAAGGCAGGTCATCTGTTTGAGAGCAGCAGCCGATCAGGACGGTCAGAGACGCTATCCGTGCTCAGATATCGTTTCAAACACACTGTATACTCACACGACGGCACCAGACGTGGAAAATAAAAATAATAAAATAATAAAAAAAACAGACTGAATTCTCTTTAAGTAGTCTTGTGATTGAATTCGCCTGGCACATTAGACAATGAGCTGATTTCACCGTGTCTCCAAACTGGCTCAAACACTTAAAAGTCACTCAGCAAAAAAATAAAAAGTATATCAATAACAATTTTGCCCATGTTGGGATATTTACAGACATTAAAAGTGAAGAAGAGTCTTTAATGGCTCCAAAAAGTAGATTGTCATCAACTGCAGCAAAAAAACAAAACAAAGAAGCACACGTTTGCTTCTTTGTTTAACTATTTCTCTTTTCTTATTTATATTTTTGGGAAACAGAACTATAAAAAAAAGTTATAATACAACATGACAGGACTTTTTTTTTTTTCCTCTTTTTTTATTTTTTATATTTATTACACTCAGTAACTGCTTCTTTTTATCCTCCAAACAACTTCACCATCACTGCCGTTGCCGCCCGGTTCTGAAAACCAATATTTTAAAAACCATGGAAATAAAAAATAAAATAAAATAACACGCCCTGACAGCAATCCTTACCATAATAACAACAATAATAACAATAATGATAATAATAATCATGGATAAAGATAGCAATAAATAGGGTTGGTGAAGTCTAAGTGCGGGTAGTTGTGGTGAAACACGAGACTGTGGGCACCGGTTCGAGAGAAAGGAGGTGGACCACCGCACATAAAGTGACCGATTGTTTGGTTGTTGAATCTCTGCTCTGTCTTTTAAACGCTGTCGGGCGGCGTCCAGTCACGCCACGTCCGCCGTCCTCCCGCCAGACTGTCCGCTGCTCCTCTCTGTCGGGCGTCGGTTTGAAACCTCGCCCCAGGAGGGAGGCAGGAGTGCGGCACATCCACGTCTTAGTGAAGAGTTAAGTGCTTGATAGGACGGGTGGTGATTCTGTGGTAAAATTAGCATTAATCAGTGTCTGTGTCCTGAGGATTTTATTTATTTATTTTTTTTATTATTTCATTTTTTTTAGGGTTGTACAGGTCACTGGTTTGGCAGCTAATTCAGCCCAGGATGTAGGGATGAAGTTCAGTGTGACTGTGCTCAGAGTTGAGAGAGGACGAACAGAAACGTCCGTCTCTTCTGGACAATTATTGTTTCTGCTCGTAGTTTGAGCAGCAAACGTCTGCTGAATGTATTTCATTTTTAAATTTTTTTTTTTCTACTGGAAATCTTTCACAGTTGTACGACTACACGCTGCAAATCTCTTACTGAGGTAATTTCACTCATTGTCACTGTGAACAGTCTGTCTGTCTGTTCGGTTGTCAGGGATGTACAGCTTGGTTTCTTTTTATTTAATGTGCCTGAAACGACATCCAGCTCTCACACATCGTTTAGTTTTTTCCAGTTTCTTCTCCCTCCTTCTTCATCTCTATCCTCTCGGTTTGTCGGTCTCTACCTCTGGTAGTCGGCTTGCTCTCTAGGACTGGATGAGGAGCTTCCGGAGCCCAGAGGGCCCCCAAGCCGGCCGTGGCCCTTGTCCTTGCTATCCTCCTGAGCCATGTTGCTCCCTGAGGACGACTGGCTGGAGTTGGAGCTGGAGGAGGCTGGAGGTCCTCCTGCGCTCCCATTATTCCCCTCTGTGGTCTGGTAGATCTCCTCAGCTCCGTCCTCGCTGGACTCTGGGTCCTCGGAACCCGACAGCAGCTCCTCTTCTCGGTATTCGCTGACGTCAACGCCGCCGCTGGCAGCTGCCCCCTCGCCCAGCTCCTTGAGGCGGCCGTGGTGCTTGACGTGGTAGCGCTGGTTCTGGAAGAACTTGATGATGGTGTGTTTTGGGAGGTCAAGCTGGGCTGATAAGGTGTGGATGGCCTCCTGGTCCGGGTACAGGCCAACGTCCTGGATGAAGCTCTGCAGGATACCCAAGGCCTCCAAGGAAATCTGGAAAACAAAGCCATGATTCAAAGTGTGCTACATTTTTCCTTCTTGAATCTCAACTTGAATTTATCTCTTCTGTGTCTGGTCGTTAAGAGACACTAGTTCTACCAGTTTCTGATAAACCCCAACTCCCCACCAGTCTTGTAGAACCGAAGAAGCTACTTGAACGTGCTATGTGCACACAATTCAACCTTTGGTTATTTTATTTAGCCTGGACATCATCAAATTCTACCATTGTGCACGTTATAGAATCTGTAAAAATATCAGTTTTCCTCCATATGGCTTTTTCAACTAAAATATTCTCATTAGTAACAAACAAACACTTTCTGACACATTTAAAGTCTGATCCTGCTGTATGGCCTATCTACTGGCATGAAAAATAAAGTAGAATGACTACTTCTTACGTCCTGACAGAGAAACCAGAGCGACAAACTCTACCTTAGTGCGCGACCGTGGCTTCTTGTTGCTCCCAGCGTTGCTAACCGTGCCGGGTGGACACCCTCCTGCACCTCCAGCTCCGGCCGTCTGCGACCTCTCCTCGTTCACCGGGGCCGATAGCGGCTCCTCGCGCATCGGAGACATGCGATGCTCCTTCAGCGGGGCCGGGGGCGGCCGATGAAGCGCCTGTCGAGACAGACAGAAGAGCTGATTAATGGGGCACAGTGACCCCTGATCAAGACTGCAGACAGGGACGTGTTATTTTACCTAAACAGTGTTTAATTTTGAGATCTTAATATTTTTAATATCTACAATTTCCAGGTCACAGTAACTTTTTAAGACGCAAAACAAATTATAAAACAACCTGCCCCCCCCCTCTGGTACACAGTAGCCAGGGCTGCAGGGTGAACCGAGGGTGAGAACAAGTGTTTCAGAGCGTCACGGTCTATTAACCAGCTCCAAGGCTGGCGTTCAAACTGCTCTGTGTCCAGTAGACCTTTGACCTAATGTGTGTCAGATTAGCCAACCTCCTGTCTGCCAGGAAGTCTCTTATTTACAAACTTATGACACCCCAATCACTATTTAACCAGCCCATTGAAAGACCTGAGAGGGACACAGAGTGGAACAGGACAAAGACATTTTATCCTTCAGGATTAGCTCTGGGATAAGATCAGTGACGACTGCTGCGGAGAGGAAATGTGCAATATATGAAGGAATAAATAAACCTTATGTTAAATTAGCGCTGCTGAAGATATGGTGCACGCAAATTAAAAAAAGGCACATTTAAAATGTTTTACAGATGGCATGGGAATACGTTAGTAAAACTGTTTTAGAAAATAACTGCAAATCTATTATAATGGTGAAAATGTTGCAGGTGTTGTTTCATTTTTACCTTTTTTAAATGTAGATTAAGTCCTTTAGACATGTCTGTTTGATAACATAGTGTAAACTTCAGAAATGACTAAAGTTAAGAAACTAATTTGAACAAAAAGGGGCTCCAGGATAGATCCTTGTGGAACTCCACCTTGGATTTTTGTTTGGTTTGACGTGTACGTACAGCAAAATCAAACTTCTTTGCTGTTGGTAACAAACACAATTAAAGCGGAATTCTTAGCTGTAATAAAAGCCTTTGTTATAGAATATGCACTGATCATCCATAACATTATGACCACCTGCCAAGGCCTGAACTCTTCTAGACCTTTGGTATCTGGCACCAAGACGTTAGCAGCAGGTCCTTCAAGTCCTGCTTTAAGTTTAGAGGTGGAGTTTTGGGAGACTTGTTTTCATCCAGAACATCCCACAAGATGCTGGATTAGACTGAGATCTTTGTTGTTTGTTCCTCAAACTATTTCTGGTTCAGTTCTGCCCACTGGGGAGCATCAAATCTGGATTGGAATTTGTATCTGGTGAATATCCTTTTAAATTACTTATTCTGTAGTTGGATGTCAAAACGCAAGTGCTAATTCATATTTTAGCTTTGCTTTTGAATTAGTTTGATTGGTCTTTCAGGTAAAACAAAGAAGGACTGGGTCAAGAGTATCTGGGTTTGAGTCAGGTCTGATTATTCAGTAATCCAGGTTAGGACACACGGCGCTCAATGTTTACCAGGATGTATCCACGTGTGAGAGGATCTGTGAAGGTGTAGAAGTGTTAGTCGGTGGCTGGAGCTGACGGAGAGGCTTGTCTGAGAGCAGGACCAAGTGTTGGGAGGGAAAGTGGGGGACTCTGGTTGTTTGTCGGAGGTAGTGGCTGTTGTGAGAGCGTTGCGGTCGTGTCCCGCCCGCTCGCTTTAAGAGCAGGGAGGGGCCTCCCCGCTGGAATGCCCAGCTATAAATCTGTGGCGCATTAAAATTAAAGGACCCACATAAAGATAATAGTCATTCGCCCTTTCTCTCCCTCTCTTCAATAATAACAGGGTATTACTTAAATAATATTGAGGGCAGGCCAGACCAATGAAAATTGCTCTGAAATTCATTCGCTGGGGATTTATTTTCAGGGGCGAGGGAATGACCAATTTACAGGAATAATGCAAGTTTTTCCCCTTTGAGATATTAACTTTTAGATATTGAGAAAACACTGTAAGAATGCAGGCAAGCCAAGAACGAGGCCGGAAAAAAAAAAAACAGATATGTGTCCCCGCTCTAATGAGGACCACACAGCCACAAACATGCGCCGTACAAACTGACTGAGACACTTAATAGCTAAATTGGGGGTAAACCGTGGAGGGGGATTGCGAAAACCTACCCCACAACCCGACCTCCATCCACAGACCTTCATCATCTCTGAGCTTATTCGGGCTGACAGCAAGGACTCTTGGATCAATGGCTGCGCACACATGCCTGCATCGACAGCGAGGCCTGGTCTCCTTCATGCACTAATGATGATGTTAGAGAGCAGAGCCAAAACACTCAGGACTGGTCGGCTCCTTCAAACTTCATCTACGTAGACTTCTTGTCTCTTTGTCTCTTCTCTCTGACCTTTTTCTTTCTTGTCTTCTACCCCCCCACTCCACTACTTAATACATCGGGAAGCTAAAGACGTGGGTCACCGCCAACACGACACATCTCTCCGTGCATTTGCAGCTCAAACTGTTTGCAAATTAATTTTCAGCTAAAAATCTGCAAATAAATAAATAAATCTGTTGCATAAATCTCTGGCACAATCACTTTCTTTTACTGGAAGTGTTGCAGTATGACTGGTGGTAATCGGTGTCTTCTTACGGGGAGGCAGAACAACAACTTCTGGGTGTGTGAGAGCGTTAAAGTCCACCGATCAACGCTTTTTTCTTACGGTGATGATCTGAAAGCTTTCACTGCTTTTCTGATCATGTTTCCCCTTTTTTTTTATGCCTTTAAAAAACAAAAAGAGTCTCAAAAATGACTCATGGTGAATCCTGGAGCTTTTTTTTAAGTTTTATACAGCTTTGTAGTTGACACTAAAATTAAAACTATGCTATCAAGTCAAAAACTAAAAACTGAAATACTTTTTTGTGGGTTTTTGTTGATCGCAGTTGGAACAAACACCTGGAAGATCAGAAGTTTAAATCAAAGAATAATTAATACCACAGCCGTTTTCAGAGGTCTAGTTGTGTAAGATACCCCCCCAAAAAATTATTCATGTGACTTCCCATATTTGTGGAGAAGATTTGATGTCGGGAAAAGACCACGGGTCCAGATAAACTCCAGATGAAAATCATTAAACTGTTGGATTTTACGCCTTCAGAAATCAAACTGAGAATCACAAAAATGCTGCAGATTTAGGGACAAAAAGTTGTCAGTGACGTGTTGGTGAAAGATCACGGTTTGGGTTTAAGCTCAGGAAAAGTTCACGGTCACGGCTTAAAGAAAACAAGGTGGGCTCTCTGTCAAGATGTAGAAACACATGAACGTCGGTCTCAGTTACAGAACAAACCGACTCCCAGTTATTCTCAATGTTAACGTATTTAATAATTCACACGACCAAGAAGTTCTCGTCTGGTAAAACCTGCTGTCGGTGGAACTACTTTAACGACTAAACACGTCAAACCAAACAAAATCCAACATGGAGTTCCACAAGGATCGATCCTGGAGCCCCCGTTTTTGTGCAAACTTTAACTATTTTCCACAACTGTAGTCGATACTGGAGTTTACACTATGTTATCAAGTAACTACACTTCTGTAGGACTTTAACGCAATTAATAATTGACATGACCAAGAAGTCCTCGTCTGGTAAAACCTGCTGTCAGTCGAACTAATTTAAAGACCTAAATAAGATAATTTTAGCAAAAACAAGCTAACTGTAGCCTTAATAGTATAACATAATCAGGTATGTTAGCCTAAATAAGCTAGTATTAGCTGCTTTGTTAGCCTAAATAAGATACTACGAGGCATTTAATTAACTTTAACAAGATAGTGTTGGCTATTTAATTAGCCTAAAGAAGCTAACGGTAGCCTTGGGAAGATAACATAAGCAGGTATGTTAGCGTGAACAAGATGGTAACTATTTGTGTAGCCTTTCCATTTCTGCCCAATGAATTTTGTTTCTCCCTAAACTAACGATCAGTCCGAGGATTTTTTTTTTGTTTTTGCAGAGATTTAACTTAGAATCTGTATTTGTTTGCAGACGTAATACCTGAACAATAAGATTCAGACGAATTCTTGAACTGACAGATTTACTCATATTCTAATCCTGATAAAAATAGGAGTCTGGCTACTTCATCCCACCTCCCTTCATCCCGCCTCCCTTCATCCCTTCGGTCCTCTCAGTTTTGACCATTTCACTTTGGAAGAGACTTCACGTCACCTCAGAACAACACAATACAACTCTGCTCTCCCAAAACCACAATCCCTGGAGCCTCGAGGCCGGAGCAGCTCTTCTCGTGATTCAATATTCCTGAAAAACTTCGCCTCACTCTTTCCCTCCCTCCCTCCCTCATTTCTCTCTCTCTCTCTCTCTCTCTCTCGCTCTCTCTCTCTCTCTCTCTCTCTTTCTCTCTCTGGCAGCGTCGTGAGTGCACTGCAGTAAAAATGAAAAAGTTTTCTTTTAAACGTAAATCAAGGCAAATTACGACGCAGAACTATGAAAGAATTATAGAACATGAAATATTCATCTTCTCCTTAATGAGCTCTGGTCCTCCAGGGCCCCTAACTCTAACTCTGTCTGTGTTTCTGTGTGACCACCAGAGACGCCATTAACACAGAGATAAATATGTAATGAAGGAAAAAATCACTTTTCTGTTAGTATTTTGCATGACTTCACCTTTCCTGTTAATCAGTTTTTTTTTATATTTTTTCCCTCTCCACTTCCTTCGCTCTTGTATTTGAATTAAAGTGCGGTTTCATGAGGACTGGGTCCAGGACAGAGGAGCAGTTGAGTCATTGCACATTTCCTTTTTTTCATTATTTTTATTTATTTCTTTATTTATTTTTCTTAGTAAAATGATGTTTCTTTGATGAATAACCGTAAACACGTACTGTTACCGAGGCTGAGTGTTGGTTAAACCCGTGTGTGGTATTCATTCCATTTATCTGCAATTAAACAATTAACTTAATTGTGGTTTTTCCAAACAGCCCAAACTCCACCCAGAGACGGGGAACAGAGGACGAGGCCACCGGGACGAACTGAGGAAGGGGGGCGAAGAGGACAGCTTTCACAATCCTTTCCCTAAATGTAAGATAAGCCGTAACATTATGACCATTATGCTGTTGTTGTTTTTTTATATCTCTGAACTGATTCTGTAGAAGAAGACGAACGAAATGCCTCCAGCGTTTTCTGTCCACGTGGATTGTTGGACATGAACAGATGGAGGAGGAGAAGACGAAGGAGGTGGAAAAGAGATGGAAGACTTTTACCTCCAACCCTGAATTGATAGAGTAGAAGAAGAGAAGGTTGTCAGTGTTGCTGTCCACTTGGATTCTTGGACATGGACAGAAGAAGAAGAAGAAGAATTTAATCTCCATGTCCTGAATGTGTAGAGTCTTAGAAGAAGACCAAGATGTCTCTACGTCTCCATCGTCTCTGTCCACATTGATTCCATCTTGGTTCATCTTGTTGTTCTACCTCCATGTTTCTGTCCCTCACCTGATGTTTAGTCCACGTGGAGCAGACACGCTCAGAGAGAATGGATTTATTCCAGATTACCACCAGAACCTCTACTTGAAAACTCCTTCCATTCTGGTTTAGGTGGCCATGTGGTCCAGTTTATTCTGCATATTAATTGTCTCCAGTCCAGGGACTTGTGATGATTGAAAGCGGTGCTGTTTTTGCTGTTTTCACACGTTAACATCAGTCGTCCTGGGACGTGCTGGTGAAACAGTCGTGTAATGACTCTGGTGGGAACTTTCCCAGCTCTGAGAAAATAACGTCCACTGACGTCACCACCGGGCTTTGAAACTTTTAGTTTTTTTTTTTTTTGTTGTTAACAGAAAGCTTGTGTTTCAGAATCGGGGTGTGTAGTTTAGGAGACGTTTACCAGGCAGGGCGAGTCTAGAGAAGATGGCCGTTACATTACAGGAAGCTTTTAAGGCTTGACCAACCGGGAATTAACGTCTGTTTGTATTATCTGCTGCACCAGTTCGCATCATTCTAGTTCTCAGTAGTGTGTACTGCTTGTCTGATGCAGTAATAAATCTCAGCCTTCACCCATTTGTTTGCTGGTAGGGTCCAGGGACGTCACCGTGTTTAATTTAAAAACATAAAAGGCGTTTTTCTTTCTCTTAAAAAAGCATGTGAGCCTGAAATTAAATATTTTCACATGAATTATGATGGATGGAAGAGAATTTTACTTTATAGATTAATTTATTTTCACTCATGGATCATTTGTCATCCTTCCTGCCGCCTTCAAATGGGGTCGTGTTTAAGAGAGAGGAGTCCACATGAACGGCGCCCTCTAGTGGTAATAATAATATTACTGGAGCGAGACACAAAGCGAGTGGAGGAAGGGTTGTCAGCTCCTTGTTCTAGTCCAGGACTCCTGGGGTCCCGGCCACAGTGAGCAGGTCACACTCACATAAACACCACAGCAGAAATCAATTTAGCAAAAAACAATAAAGAAATTATTTATAAGGTGGAAGTCTTGCCAAATTAGCTGTGGGAGGCACTTAACCGCTACGAGCTGCAGAGCGAGTACGACACACGGAGAAATGAAGCGATGCTGCTGAGGACACAGATATCTAAGACTGGGACTGTTAAATGTTTGTCATTTACAGTTATTTCCTGTCGGTATCTTTTCATTCTAAACATCTTCCTTCTCTGATGGCAGACATTTAGTTTTAAACAAATTCAACTCCACGCAAAAACAAACTAAATCGACCATGTGAGTAGCATAAACAATCTAAAATTAGCCTAAACAAGATAACAGCAGCTAATATGTTAGCAGAAATATAAAAACGTTAGCAGCTGTTAGCTTAAATAAGCTAATATTAGCCTTTTTATGATCTTAACAAGATAATCTGAGCCGCTGTGTTAGCCTAACAAAGCTAACGCAGCCTGTGAAAGGTAACTAAGCAACCTAGCCACAACAAGCTAATATTATTCTTTTATTTAGCCTAAATAAGAAAATGTTAGCTTATATATATATAGTTTTATTAATAATAATAATACATATCTGATTTTTTATTTTTTTTAATGGGATGAAGCTACTGAAGCTAATGTTAGCTGCTATGTTAGCCTAACCAACCTAGTAGTAGCCTGAGAGAAGATAACTTAGCCTGAACAAAACAATGTCAGTTGCTGTATTTTCCTAAACAAGAAAATGTTAGCTGTTATGTTAGCCTAAACAACCTAATGGTAATATTGGCGTAAACAAGAAAACATTAGCTGTGTGTTCGCCTAACCAAAATAACTTTAGCTGTTATGTTAGCCTAAACAAGCTAATGGTAATATTGGCGTAAACAAGATAACATTAGCTGTGTGTTAGCCTAACCAAAATAACTTTAACTGATATGTTAGCCTAAACAAGCTAATGGTAATATTGGCGTAAACAAGATAACATTAGCTGTGTGTTAGCCTAACCAAAATAACTTTAACTGATATGTTAGCCTAAACATGCTTCCCAAACAAGGTCAAAAGGTCATATTAGCTGCTAAGTTAGTCTAAACAAGCTAACGGTAGCTGGAAAAAGATAAATAAGCAGTGTTAGCATAAACAAAATACTATTAGCCTTTAATTAGCCTAAACAAGATAACGTTAACCGCTGCTAGCTGCACAGCGGGCCTCATGCTTAAAGGAACAAAGTGACGCTGCTGATGCTACTGAAACACCTATAAACACCTGCAGGTTTTATGGACAGAGATCCTCCAACATGCTGGAGTGGCTCATGCTACGGTAACAGACCAGACACATACGCTGGTGTGTGGGCTTCACCGTGCAGCCTGGCCTCGGAGGGCAGCGCCACATTAATTTTTCATGTGCGTCCCGTGGCCGCGGTTGTCTTATTGTCCAAAACACAAAAGAAGGCGCGCTCACATCTCCAACTATCAGTGTGAGAGTCTGTGGATGTGTGGCAGATGGGACACATGTGTGGTCTGTGGTGGCAGGCTGGCTGGAGCCTGAGGTTGGTGGGACAAGGAGGAGGTGGTGGCGGTGGTGGTGGTGGAGGGGGAGGACGGCAGCAACACACATGTATTTATACACACACCTCATTTCCCATTAATAAATCACCAGTGTTTCACCACAGTCCATCTCCTGGTGTCTCTCGAGGTGGGGTTAAACTGTATTTTTAGACTTTGCTGAGACGAGCGAGAGGAATGTGTTAACGCTGCCGCCACCGCTTCCTCCTCCGTCTCTTCCCATCGGCCTTTAATACCGAGCTCTGAACGTGGTGCTGGTGGGAGAGGAGGAGGAGGAGAAGGGAGGAGGAGGAGGTGGAGGGAGGAGGGAGGAGCAGCCATGTACGAGTCATGTTTAAAGAGGAAATGGGAAGTGTGAGCATTTGTTTTTTAATTTATATCATATGGTGTATAGTACATGTGGGGTATAAGTGGTTTGAAAGGATGGTTGGTGGCGGAGGTAGACTCCAGACGAGCGGTGGATTCAGTCTGACCCTGACCTTTGACCTCAGCTCATTGTTGTTGCGTGCTCTGCTCTTTGTTCTCAAATTGAAGCTCAAGTTATTTTAGATAAAGATTAGCCTGGAGGACGAACTAACTAACAAACAAACAAACAAACTTCTTTTTGTGGCAAGAAGTCGGTCTGGACTCTTCCTGATTACCTCGACTAAATAATCTAAGAGTCAGATGAGTTCTCGTAGTTACAGATTTACAGTTTATTTGTCCAGTTTCACCTTTACCTTTAATCTGGAAGCCGGACCAACTTCACCCGCCCACAGTTTTTATTCTGTGGTGGAAAGTTGGTCTGGAGTCTCTCTGTTAGGATCTGATCATGTTCCTGCAAATAACTTCTGCACCAATCAGATTGTTTGGGGGGGGCGGGGCTTAACGTGGTGATGGACAGAAGAGTAAAAGTAGTCATATAAGTCATCTGAGCGCCGTGGAGTTGAATTAGTTTACTATCAAACTGGAGGTGCAGCTTGCAGTAAAGCGATTTGTTGCTCTATTTAATGCTGCGTGATAATCTCAGTGATGTCTTGTTAAAAGTTTGAGGAGAATGTCTGTGAAGAAAGATTTCAAAACTCCCGTAGTCTGAACTCATCTTCTAATGAAAACCATTCCTGACAAATACCACATCTAAAGCTCTAATATTATGTTACAGCTTGTTTGTTTAAACTCCTTTTAGCTTCATTTCAGCTGTTACATGCACAACTTCATAATTTTAACCTTTTAGCTCTTCATACTTTTATATTTCACCCAGACAGACCCACGGACACGGCGGCTGCAGTGATGAAAGAGGCCGAGCCGTCGCTGCGTTTCCTGCATCGATCTCCCTCAGCCCTCCTCCGGCCTCGGCCTCCCTCCTCAAAAACTAATGGGGCATTTCCTCCAGTGCCACACCACCCAGCAACACTGTTTACCCTTCGTTCCACTGGGGCACGCAGGGACACGCAAACACATGTGCACGCACAACGAGATCAAACGGAGCCGTTCACGCTGAGACGGAATAAATACGACGAGTAAATAATAATGACAGATGTGGTTTCTGAGGGTGGACACATCCAGTTCCATCCTCTTAGATGTATGAAGTCTGTATTCCCACATGAGACGGTGTGTTCAGTCTCAACCATCGCTATCATCGTCGGTTAATCAGTGTGAGTTCTCCACTTCTGACTGAACTTGTGGTGGGATTGCAGTCAGAGAGTGGACATGTTTTGAGATTATTATTGGTTGTGTGTTCACTACAAAGGCTGCAGACAATGGGTGGTTAACGTAGCATAGCTTAGCATAGCATAAAGTCTTAAACAAAGGGTCAGGCACCAAACTGATGTCAAAGAATCAACGGCCCACGGAGCCTGACTGTGACTTTGCCTCATGTCGACCAAAATTTGCACTTTCACCAAACTAATGATGTTGGTTCCAGAGATTTGTGGTACTTCCACGATATTTTCCCTCCAGTTTCTCATCTTTCATCTTTGCTTTTGTCCAGCTCTTCTCTATCGTCACACTTTTAAAATCCACTCATCTTCCAGTCCTGACTCTCAAGAGTTGGAGCTTCTGTCGTGTTCTGGATCTTACGAGATTTCTAACAAGAGGACGCAAGATTTATAAAAATATCAGATCAGAGGAGCGGCTTGTCCACGAACCAGAGGGTTAGCGGTTCGATTCTCAGGAACGTGCCACGTGCCGGAGTGTCCTTGAGCAAGACACTGAACCCACGCTGGTGTGTGAATGTGTGTGTGTGTGTGGGTTGATGCGTCTGTGACTATAAAAGCGCAGACTTTTACAAGCGTACTATTGAGTACCAATAGGTATAAAAGCAAGGCCACCTGTCAGATCTTTCAAGGTCAATTTGAATCGGAAAATCTATTTTATTTTATTTTTTTATGTTTTGTACATATATTTATACATATATGTAAATTTTCTTTGTACAAAATGTTTGAACTTTTTCTTTAAGAAATGCAAATTTGATCGTACTGGAGCTGATCATGGATCATCAAAGTGTGACTGAAGCTAGTTTTCTTTCCTCTGATCCAAAATCCAAACAGAATTCACAAACATCCAGTAATAATCTTTGAATAATGATAATAATCACATATTTTCAGGATAATTGTGTGTGGAGATGAAGAAGAGGTCTTTTTAAGAGTTTTAAGTGTACAGATTGAGATTTATTTTTTATGCTTATTTAAGTTCTGTGTGTTTTTGTACAAGAGAGCAAAAGTTACCGGAGTCAGATTCCTTGTATGTGCACACATACTTGGCCAATAAACCTGATTCTGATCCTGACTCTGATTCTGAGGTTATTTGTAAATAACATGCGGCGTGCGTCACATCTGGACGCGTCACCACCAGCTGTTAACACTTACCTGTGCGTCTTGTGGCAGGTGCAGGACGGTGTGGAGCCTCTCGCTGTGGTGGTGTCTGGACTCCTCCTCGTACGCCAGGTCCCTGTCGGGCTGCGGCAGCGCCAGGAACCGCCGGATGGTGCACAGGTTCTCCCAGAGAGTGCGGTTCTCCGGGCTGGGGTTCTCCTTCCACCGAAGCAGCTCGCACAGCCAGCCCTGGAGAGGAAGAGGATGAGGAGAAGATGAAGAAGGAAAAAGAAGGAGGAGGAGGTGAGGTGGAGTGGTTTGATATTCATATCAAACAGTTAGCTTAGCATAGAGACTGGAAACTGAATGGAAAAACTAGCATGGCTCATCCACAAGGTCAAGGTCACCCATTAAGATAAGGTAATACAAGATAAGATAACTAAGATAATACAGTAGTAAATAGGTATAACCAGATGTATTGTGTCCTTTAACTCAGCGGTGATATTAAATTGTAGCTGCAACAAACTGAAACACCACCTGGTGAGGACGGGGAATAAAGAGGACAACTTAAAGGATGTGAAAAGATACATTAAAAAATATATAAATGCATCAGAACAAAGTTGGAAAAGTTGGAACGGTGCCGGATGTGTGAGGTAAAGGAAGATGATGGGGGGAGGTGGAAGGAGAGCTGGAGAAGATTCAATTATGTCTGCTAGACTGGTTCGGTTTGTGACACCAGCTGTTGTGTTCAACCAGCCACCTCGGGCAGCATGCGCCGCTAATAGCCTGATCGTCTCTCTCTGCCTCGCTCTCTGTCCTTGTGGCCAGCTGCAGCAGATGGGTGCACTGAGCCGTGACCCCCAGCCACCCCCAGACCCGGCGACACGGGGGACCTCGCCCCACCCCACACAAAGCAATGCACACACTGTATACACGCTGCATATACAGCATATTACCTTTCTCCTGGAACACAGTGATTTAGCTGCTCTCTAATTTAGTCTGTGAGACGAGCTGAAGGCTTTATTTACAGTTTTCTTTATTTTTCTGGTGCAAACCGTTATTATCCACCTCCATCACCAGGTTCCATTAAAAGATCAGCTAATGGTAGCCTCAGAAAGATAACATAAGCTATTATGTTGATCAAAATATAATCATGTTAGCTGCTATGTTAGCCTAAACAGGATAATATTAGCCATTTAATTAGCCTAAACAAGAATACGATGGCTAAACAAGCTAATGGTAGCCTCAGAAAGAAAGTTAGTTTAAACAAGACAATGTTAGCTAGATTGTTTAGGCTAACCTAGCAGCTAATATTTGTTTGTTTAGGCTAACCTAGCAGCTAATATTTGTTTGTTTAGGCTAACCTAGCAGCTAATATTATCTTTTTAAGGCTAACATAGTTGCTCGGTTATCTTTCTCAGGCTACCTTTAGCTTATTTAGGCTAACAAAGCAGCCAACATGATCTTGTTTATTTTCTTGTTTAGGCTAACATAGCAGCTAATATTATTTTATGTATGCATAAATGGCTAACGTTATCTTGTTTAGTAGATAATATCTTGCCAATTAAATGGCTAACACTTTGTTGTTTAGGCTAACATAGCTGCTAACCACAGTTTGGCCAACATAACTTGTTTAGGGTAGTGTAATGTAAAGGTTGTTTGTGCTATGTTAGCCTAAACAAGCT
Source organism: Chelon labrosus (assembly GCF_963514085.1). NCBI lineage: Eukaryota > Metazoa > Chordata > Actinopteri > Mugiliformes > Mugilidae > Chelon > Chelon labrosus. Next base: position 2,897,369 of record NC_140341.1, read on the forward strand.
AACAGTATCCTGAGAAGCACAACTTAAGAAACTACGTTAGCCTAAACAAGCTAATAAAGATAACTAACCTAACGCAAACAAGATCTTTTGCCGTAACAAAATAACTTCTGAACGGAGCAACTCCAGATGTAAATCAACTAACTTTAACCCCGCTGAAAGTTTGTGGACAGGAAACTCTCAGGAAAGCTGGCATCCAGGCTAAATAAAATATCTAATTAACAGAAAAAACTAAATCAGTGCATCATGTAACCTGACAGCCCTGAAGCTGACTGTCTGTTTACACTGTGTCGTTGGCAGCGATCCAGATTTACATTTGAGGGTTTCGTGGTTTTTCCGAGTTCCTCAAACAGTTTTGAAACGTGGCTGAAACATAATCCTTTATTCTAAACCTGGACTGACCACTGGCTCGTTCTCTACAGTTCCCTCACCTGGCTCTTGTTGGCGGCCACCTTGGCGAACAGAGCCTGGGACACCTTGGCTCTCTTCATCTCCTGCTGGATTTCGTCGTAGATGCCTGACGTAATGTTGACCAGAGACTCCAGCTTCAGGGGGAGGTCGGGGGCCGGGCCGGGCGGCTTGGGCTGGAAGACCGATGGAGAACAGTGAGTACAAATTAGAGGGTTTTTAAGAGATATCAGATGAGATGGGCTGAAAGGAAAACACAGCAAGGATCCTCATTCACTGTATGAATCAAATCAGATGTGGTGTATACATGTGTAGTGGAGGTTATCAGCTGATGATCAGGCTCTGAGAGCAGACATGCAGCGTTTCCTGTATGAACATCTGCGGCGCACGTCTCCACATGAACTTTGTTTACAGATCAAAGTCATTAAGTCCTTCTTCTTTGTCTTTCTTTGTTGTTTCTGTTTGAGCGAACATGTATTGGCTCTCGGAGAGCTTGTATACACAGCGTTTGAAGTCGTCCACAAGACATGTACAGACCGGCGAGCTTACATTCCCTCAGTGTAAACGATGCTGAGATAATTTTACATAGCCATAATAAGAAGAGCTCACAAATTCACCCAAAGCCATGAATGGGCATCGGGGGGAGCCTCTTATCGCTGACGTTGCTAAATGGTTATGTGGAGGGACGTTTCCAAATGCATTATAATGTCCTTGATGTTTACAGTGTGTTGCTGTGATGGCTTTGAAGCTGTTTTTCCTTTATAAATGGGTTGAGATAAATAAGATCCTGGTGCATGTTTGAAGACAATGTCTACTTTATGAGGTTGAAGATGGTTGATAACTCACAGAGTTCGAGATCTTAGTCTTGTTCTTCCAGATGGACGCCCAGGTATCAGGAGTTATCTGCTCATCCAAGCTCCTCTCCCACACTTTCTATGCGCAAACACACACACGACACACGGCACGTTACAATCAGACCCCGCCCACTGTTATTTGTTGAGCTGCCATGGCAACCATTTAAAAACGTTAAGACTAACTAATGGTTAACGTTATCTTTTATACAGTTCGCTTATTAAAAACATCTTGTTAAATGGCCAACATTATGTTGTTTAGGCTAATTAAATGGCTAATGTTAACTTGCTTAGCCTAACATAGTAGCTTATGATATCTTTTGCAGGCTACAGCTAGCTTGTTTAGGCTAACATAGCAGCTTATCTTGTTTAGACTTAGTAAATGGCTAACATGATCTTGTTTAGGCTAATTTAATGGCTAGCATCTTGTTTAGGCTAATTTAATGGCTAGCATGATCTTGTTTAGGCTAACTAAATGGCAAATATACTTGTTTAGCCTAAGATTGTTGCTTATGTTATCTTTTGCAGGCTAGCTTGTTTAGGCTAACATAGCAGCTTATCTTGTTTAGGCTAATTTAATGGCTAACTTTAACTTGTTTAGCTTAACGTTGTTGCTTACGTTATCTTTTGCAGGCTAGCTTGTTTAGGCTAACATACCAGTTTATCTTGTTTAGGCTAATTTAATGGCTAACATGATCTTGTTTAGGCTAACTAAATGGCATAATTGTTTAGCCTAAGATTGTTGCTCATGTTATCTTTCGCAGGCTAGCTTGTTTTGGCTAGCTTATCTCATTTAGACTACCTGAACGGTTTATGTCTTTATATCTATGCTATTTATTATTGTTTGTGCTAATATAGCTACTGGCATTAGCCTGCTAATGAAACGACTGATGTTGTCTTGTTTAAGCGACAAGTACCTGCTTCTGCATGTTTGGGCATAGCGGGGAAAAGTTTGGTCTGGAGTCTCTCCCTTGGGAACTGATTCTGCTCCAGCAAAGATCTGCCGGGCCAATCAGATCGTTTGGGTGGGGCTTTATGAGGAAATGGACAGAAGAGTAACAGTAGTCATACACGTCATCTGAAAATCCGCCTTAAGTTATCTTTCTCAGGCTACTGTTAGCTTGTTTAGGCTAACATAGCAGCTGCTATCTACTAGTTTAGGCTAATTAAATTGCTAATATTGTCGTATTTTGGCTCAAATTGCGAACCACACTGGATAGTTTACAACGTAGATGTAATCTATGCTGCATGCATGCAGATTAGTCCACTTCCGTGCTGATAAGAGTAGTAAAATCTTGAAAAATATCACTTTAAAGTACATTTAAAACTGATAAAAATCAAATATTTATGCTCATTAAATAGATTGAATTACTAATAGTATTTTCTTTAGGCTAACGCAGCAGCTAATGTTATCTTGTTCAGGCTAAGTTAATATTTTGGCTCAACGGATAGTTTATAACGTAGATGCAACAGATTTTTTTTTTTTTTACCTTTGACGTTTTTTGGGGGAATATTCTGGACAGTATTTTTAATCTTTTGGGACTGTTTCAATATTAACACCAACCTGTGAGAGGCGTGGAGCTCCGGGGGTGGACGAGTTGGAGGCGGGGAGGCCGACGGAGGGGTTCATGGTGCGCTCTCTCTCCTCCTGGTAGATTCGGTCTCTCTCGCTCTCCGGCAGGTTGAGGAAGTTCTGCATGGCCTTCAGGTTGACCAGCAGAGACTGCGAGGCCGTGCGAGGGTCCTCCTCCTTCCTCAGGATCTCAGAGAGCAAACCCTGCACCGACACAAACGCTTATTAACTGAAGAACAAGCCGACACACATCCCCTTTAACATCACAAATGTTTTTAAACGTGTAATCAACCCTCGGCCTGTCACAGTGTTTGGAAAATGGGAAAGCGATGCAGCAGAAATAATGGATAAAGAAAAGAGTAATAGGTTAATTAATAGCTAATATATGAATAAAGCAGCATTTAATTAGCCTTTTTGCTTTTTTGCACATACAAAATCACAAATTGTACAAATATCTGGAAACATGATATTTATTTCAAACATCAAAATTATTAATTATTGAGTGTAATCTTCATATTTAAGCGGCTAGAACTAATTAGTTGTCTGTTAACGGACTGATCTGCTCGTGTTTCATTTACAGCAAAGCTTCATATATAATAAACTATAAAATATTATAATATTTCCTTGTGAAACGTGATGGATTACAATGAAAAGCAGCAGTTAAAGACATCAGCTGAGTAATTGTTGCTGCTGAAACGGTTTAAAGACAGCTTCCTGTTTCTGGTAAAACTTTGTAAAACCTGAAAAGGACAAACTTCAGATCCACAGTATTTGCGTCTCACAAATCCAAACACAAAAGAGACACACACACACACACACTCTGTGAAACACACCTGGCCTCTAGACCAGTGGGCCTACGAGCCACCTCCCATCACACTGATCTAATGGGGCGTACGGTGAGCAGTTTAGCACAGCCTGAATGCATCAGGTGTTTGTGCTGCTGCGAGGGCGGGGGGGGGAGGGGGGACTCAATGACCCAGCGAGCCAGCAACCCTGCCACGCTTCTGCTAATCCCACCGAAAATACCGCCGCCACAAAACTAGAAATCTGCGCCGTTATTTCTATCAAATATCTCGGCCGATGGCGCCGTGAGCAGATATTTCCCTGACTCTAACGAATGCTACGTCTTCGTCTTAGTGCCAAAAAAGGCGTCGCCCTGCTCCTCGTCTCCTTCCTGATTTCACCACCACACTATCTCCTAACCTCGTCGACCCTCGTTGTTCCTACCTGTGTGCGGTTGAAAGCCACACGGGCGAACACGGCCTGGGAGACACTAGCTCTCTTCAGCTCGTCTCTGACCTGCTGGTAGATTTCAGAGGAGACTTCGGCGGCCGAGGGGTTGCTCCCGGGATGGTCGCCCCCGGCTTTGCACGAGCCCCGAGGAATGGGCGGGTGGTTGAGGAACTGCTGGTTGAGGGCTTGTGGATGCTGGTGGGCGAGCAGGCGGCTCACGGCGAGCTGCTGGTTGAGGAGGTGGGCCATGGCGAGCTGTTGGCGCACCAGCTGCGGGGAGAGTTGAGGAGAGAGCAGCCCACCTGGACCCAGCAGGGGCTGCAGAGCTCCAGGTGGAGGTGGAGGGGGCGGAGGCGGCACCTGTCCTGTTCGGAGGGGAGGGCTGTGGTGGAGGGGGCCGTGAGGCGAGGGCTGTTGCTGGGGAGGAGGAGGTTGTTGCGGTGGCGGCGGCTGGGAGGGCGCCTGCGGATCTCCGGCTTTGAGGAGGGGGCTGCCGCCTCCTAGGTGACTGAGCTGGGCCAGACCGGACAGGTGAGGAGGAGGAGGCCTCTGGCCCAGCACGCAGAAGTCGGCCATGTTGTCCCTCTCAACTGGAAAAGAGAAGCAAACGCTGTTAAGGTGTGAAGGTTCTCACTCGTCCAGGTCGTAGTACGTCACGAAAAACAAAGCTGGAACAAAGGAAACTGGACTGGTAAGGTTTGTTGAAGACGTTTAATTCAACTCTTTATTTCTAAAAGACTGGTGGGAGGTTCTGGTTTAAACAGGAACATCTGAAAGTTGCATGACTGGGGTCTATTAACAATCAGAGACTCATCTGTAATTCACATATTTTCTTTCCCCAATGAATTGTACTCTAACAACCCGTTACTGCCCAGAGACTCCAGTCCCGAGGTTTGAAGAAGCTCCTTGAATGAAACGACTTCGACAAACCTTTGAAACCCTTTGACACGTCATAAAATACAGATCCTTACTTTTAATGTCAGCAGCGTCTCGTCCAGACCACATCTTCTCCAGATAATCTACTGCTCAACGAGACACACACAGACAATAAACAGGGAGGTTAGTGTTCGTAGGTTGTTGTTGTAGGTGCGTATGTTAAAGTAGGAGATCATGTCACGGGATTGAAAGAGAAACAGAAACTTAGGAGTAGTAATAGGTAGAAAGGCGTTGTATACTGTAAAACATTTACCATTTATTAATCTGCAATCAAGCTGAGATACGTGAGAGTTAGAGTCGTTCAGATCTTATTGCTACTGAAGGGTAGCACTCGAGCTTGTTGACGCTTGATTTCGTCAACCAACGTGAAAAGTGAACTGGAACAAACACATTTGATTGGTCGACGCTAAGGCTGAACTTTGGTTGAAAGGTTCAGTTATATTTTAGCAGTTAACCAAAAGATTAATCGACTACTCAGGAAACATTTAACACATTAATAAAAATAAAAGTAGAAACAAAATAATGGACAGGAAGGGCTTTCATAGATTACCCTACATTTTGTTTTTTATTTATATTCCAGCACTCCTTTATCTTATGTTTTATAGCTTTCATAATCAGCTGATTAGTTCAGTCTTCGATTTTAAGTTGGACAAATTATTCTCCACCTTTTTTTTGCCGTCTTATTGATAAAAACCAGTTACGTTTCCACCAGTTCCCGGTGTTTACTTTCATTTTTCTGCCTCACGCTTCAGACTGGACGGGGCGCTGCCTCGCTGCAGCCTCGTCTCTACTCTGTTCGGGCTGCAGTCGCCCAGATCCTGTTATTTTCCACACATGTGACTCAGATTTGTTTCTTTTAATTTTCGTTTCAAACAGTACAAATCACATGGAATCCGGTCTTTTCTATTCTGTTATAAATCAGATGCAGGTCTGGTGCGTTTGTGTTGGTTTCCCGTCGCTTTAGAGTGTCACGTCTGCCGTGAATAACAACATGAGAGACACCTGTGCACAAGGAAAAGTTTTTTAAAAGCCTACCCAGTAGATTTTCAGCGTAATCGAGGCCTCACCTTTGATTTTCTTATACTTCTTGTACCAACGGCCGAACTCTTGACATTTGGCAGTGGAGACGTTGGCGTAGTAGGAGCTGTTCACTATGGAGGAGATCATACTCTGAGACACAGAGAGAGAGAGAGAAAGAGGGGAAGGATAATTAATAACCAACGTAATATGAAATGCTCACGCAACAACCACATGGCACGCACGCGTAAACACACACAGAACACACACAATAGAAATAGACAAACATTAATCATGACTGGAAGCCACCCATGGAAACCCGAGCCAGCACAGCGAACACAGAAGAGGGAATCTCCAGCCACACACACATATGCTTGCAATTGATGCAGCGATCAACACCCCCCCACCAACGCTGTACGCAAACACATCTCACACAGATTATGAGACCTGGATGGAGGGTTAATCGTGCAGCTGGGGAGCTTAACGAACACGTAGGGAGGTTTCAAGAGATTCAAACAAATAACGTGAGGACTGATGAGTTTAAAATAGAAAGTTTAAAGATTATTTTTTTATCTTCCTACCTGTGACAGAGGACACTCTTTGGCCAGAGTGCTCTGGTTCATCTCCTTCAGCAGCTCTTTGAGAGCGTTCCTGACGGTGGCGTGGTTCCACTGCTCGCAGGGAAGATCCTCCAGCTTCGAAAAACTGCAGCAAAACCAAAACCATACCCAGGCATCAGCTTCTACATCTTTAAAGCTAATTTAATAAGTCGAGACATGAAAAGGCCCAAAAAAAAATAAAGAAAGAAAAATAACCACTTTAAATTTGTCTTACAGTATTACACAAAATGTTTCTGGATAACTACTTCACCATGTTCATTTAAGTGGATTAACATTTTGGGATCGCATAAGAAGATTGGCGAGTAGAAGAAGAAGAAGAAGCTGGACATCTTAGCTTAGCATAAAGACTGCAGCTAGCATGTATGTGTCGTTTAAGTGGATTAACATTCTGGGAACGCATAAGAACATTGATGGAGAGCAGAAGAAGGAGCTGGACATCTTAGCTTAGCATAAAGACTGCAGCTAGCATGGCTCTGTCCAAATATAACAAAACATGTGCCGTCTGTTTGAGGTTTATGCTAAGCTAACTGTGTGTAGCTTCCTCCAACCGTTAAAAATGTGTTTCTAGATAACCACTTCCCCATGTTTGTTAAGTAGATTGACATAGACATCTTAGCTTAGCATAAAGACTGCCGCTAGCATGATGTTGTTTAAGCAGATTAACATTTTCGAAAGGCGTAAGAAGATTGATGGAGAGCAGAAGAAGAAGAAGCTGGACGTCTTAGCTTAGCATAAAGACTGCAGCTAGCATGGCTCCGTCCAAAGATAACAAAACATGTGCTGTCTGTTCGAGCTTTATGCTAAGCTAACTGTGTGTAGCTTCATATACACATAATTCCTCCAACCGTACCGTAAAAATATGTTTGTTAAGTAGATTGACATTGACGTCTTAGCTTAGCTAGCATGGCTCTGTCCAAAGGTAACAAAACATGTGCTTAAAACATATGCTAAGCTAACTAGCTAACTGTATGTAACTTTATATTTATAGGCGGTGTCAATTTTCTTATCTTGGCAATAAAATGAAGACATAATTCCCCCAATCATTCAAACCTTGTGTATTAACCTCAACTATAAAAACATGTTTCCAGTTATAACCACTTCATCATGTTCGTTAAGTAGATTTTGCTCGGCTCCGTCCAAAAATAACAAATAAATTGCGCAGTCTGTTCTAGCTTTATGCTAAGCTAACTAGCAGTAGCTACTGTCTGTAGCGTCACAATCATAGGAGGTGTCAGTCTTCTTATCTGGGCAATAACATAAACACATCATTCCTCCAATCATCCAAACATCGTGTATTAACCTCAACCATAAAAAATAAATCCCTCTCCCTCCAATCTTCGCTGTTCTTATTTAATTTTAACCTCAAATCATTTCAGCTCGGCGCACGCATGCCAAAGCTCTGCCATCGCCGTGGATACGCGCATAAACACGTAAACAGACCTGGCTGGTATGTGCCAAGACAATAACAATAATAACCCTCTCATCTGGAGTTTATCTGTTTTATCAGTCCATCAAGATCCTGCTTCACTCACTTCTTTTTTTTTTTTTTTTCTGGAGAACTCGGAGTTCCTGGCACATGGACTCTCCCGCCCCCCCGCCCACCCCCCCGACGGAGACAGATAATGGATAAATCCCCACCGGCTTGTTTAACTCGAGCTTTAGTGTTTCAATATTGCTGCTTTCAAATTTGATAGATATGGTAAATTCTGGAGCTGCAATCTGCAGCAATGACATCAGCCGCCCAGTGGACCGGAGTGTCTGATTAAATGCAACCGCACAAAACAGTCCATAAAAAAGCCTCAGCGTGTCCATAAAATATGAACATGCAGGCTTTCTCACTCTGCGGATGCCACACATGTTTCCCTCTGAAACGACGAGTTTTCAGAACTTACTCTGACCTTTGTAGCTGGATGCGTAGCGTGACCATGTGGTAGACCTCCATCAGCATGTCGGCGACGGTCGCCTCTGGAGCGTCGGTCAGAAAGTGGATGGGCAGAGGGTTCCATCTCCCCACCTTGATGATACCTGGACGGATATAAAGACGGTTTCTGTCAGTTTTAATCTACAGTGTGATACAGACAATATAAAAGAGGCATAATGAAACAGACAATAGGACAATAATACCTCCACCCTCTTTAACGTTCTTAATCAAGCCAGATTTTACTACTACTGCCTTGGATATGACTGTTACAGCCAATACAGAGAATAATAAATACCTCAGCGTCCTCCAACCAATCAGAGCCTAGAACTTAACGGCGCTTAGTGATTTGATTGATATGAATTTATTTCCCAGGCCGTTATCAGTTCACAACGGAGAGACTCCAGACCGACTTTCAGCATCAAATGTACTTTTTATGACGTTTCCCCAACATTAAACAAGAGCAACGATCGCCAACATTTTGTTGACCCAACCATCCACCCCTACCTCCTCCGTAATGTTAATTTTGTGGCTCTACAACGTCACAATTAATACAACCATTCATTTTAAATGTCATTAATTTAAGGTTGATTATTTATTTTTTTTTAATAAAATACTGACCTATTATATCTCTCTATATATATCTATATATATATCGAGAGAGATGTTTATATATTGATATGTTGAATATATAAGTTTTGTGGACCCATCCATCCACCCCAACCTCCTCTGTAATGTTTTTGTGGCTCTGCAGCGTCGCAATTAATACAACCATTCATTTTAAATGCCATTAATTTAAGGCTGATTATTTTTTGAATATATACGTTTTGTGGACCCATCAATCCACCCCAACCTCCTCCATATGTTGGTTTTGTGACTCTAAAGTGTCACAGATAATGATCACTTTAATTCATTTTAAATGTGAACTAGTTTTGTTTTTTGTTTTTGTTTTTTTGCATGAATTTAAGATCAATTTAAAAAAAAATAAAAATAATTAAATACTGACACAGCAGATCTTTGCCGGAGCAGAATCAGTTCCCGACGGAGAAACTTTCAACCGCTAAATATTTTGTAGGCGTTGGGACGTTGGTCTGGCTTCCAGGCTAGCATAAAGCTACTGTACGTTAAAAATACAATTTTACAGCGAGCACCTGAACGCCATTTGGTTGAACTTTTTGCAACTTTGCAGCACATTCATTAAAATGTTTCTTAATAACTACTAATTAAAACGCATCTCGTGTCTTTATATTCTATGAAAACGAGACGTGCATCACAGTGAAACACTGAACGCCAACGCTCAGATCAGCTGCACAGCTTGTACCAGATAAACAAAGAACTGTTGATGTTCTTAACAGATTTCTGTCCTGACTGCCAGCGGTTATCTTTCTCATTGCTGCCGTGAACGTGTGGCTTGTTTCACGATGCCCGTGGAAGGACGATCATGTTCGACCTTTACTTGACGAGTTTGTAGAAGATTTACTCAGATGGTCACTTCGCTCAAACTCTGCGTTCTCTTTTATCCCGGTCGATGTTTATCCACACACATGGATTTGTTTGGGACATTTTCAGACTCTTTAAGATCTCATCTGCGTCTTTTATTTTCTGAAACTGTCGTCAGTTGTTGAGGCCTCGGAACAAGATCACTTGCTGCCTCTCGTTTTGGGTTTGATGTGTATCTTGTGATATTCTGGGGTTTGTGTCGATGCAGCAGCCTCCAATCAGATTTTTGTTCGTATTTCTGCAGCTCAGACATAGACCTCTCTCTCTCTCTCTCTCTTTCTCTCTCTCTCTGTCTTGATTCAAACAATCTAAAGATGAATCTCTTGAAGGAGAATTAAGACGTGCATTTAAACAACGCAATACGCACAAACCCACCTTTACACACCAGGAAACACACACACACATTCACATTGGTTTTTTCATGCGGACTGGCTGGAGCTGTGAAAACTAAACAAAGCTAATCGCATTACTATCCTCCAAATGAGATCCAGACGGGTCCTGAGAACTCTCTCTCTTTCTCTCTCTCTCTCTCTCTCTCTCTCTCTCTCTCTCTCT